>NC_053023.1:354484674-354641112 GCF_003073215.2 Triticum urartu
TTATAGCTGATCATGAGCACTAGGTAAATAGAACGTTGCTTTTTCTCTAAACCACAAGTTATTTTTATCATTGAATAGTAACACACATCCCTTATCCTCTCACACACCACACGTTTCATATCCACACCACGTAGGCACTCTACTCTTTTATCTCTTCCACTCCATAATTTTCTCTCTTTGTCTTCTTCCTGGTAACGCCCAAATTGGTTGTGCAAGCTAAAACAAGCAGTAGCAACAGTAGCTCGGTGCTGGCCTTTCTTCTCCTCTATTGGCAGTAGGAGAAACGCATAAATTAAAACAATTTCAAGAGGAAAATGGTCCTGCCGCCGCAGCCTACACCGCACAGCGAAACGTTGTTGTTGCCTTTTATGAACCTGAAGATGTAGTAGAAGAGCAACAACAACAACCTGATATCTTGGCCGTCCTTGTGGTGTGGAGGAGGGTGCAGTGAGACGCTAGCAGCTGTGGGGCACCACCTCGGTAGGCTTCGACGACCGGCGCAGGCAACCCAGTAGATCATACAGTCTAGAACTCCAGATTTAGACGACCTGAAACAACCTGACAAATTGTACATGTTTCTAACCCAATAGAACTCTGAACCTTCTGAAGAAAAATCACGGTTTGAACAAGACTGTATGATAAGCTGAGTTCGCCTTAACCCAATAGAACTCTGAACCTTCTGAAGAAAAATCACTCTCCCACGGTCCCACACAACGCAAACACAGAAAGCACACCCAGTTCGCCATCTCACCTGGCATGCGGCGAAAAAATGTATTACATGTTGAAAACAATTTATCGCGGCGCAAACTGAGCCCAGGGCACATACAAGATTAGTCTCGAAATTACTTGCTAATCATGCTGTGTTCCCGACACCATATCTCGTTCCATCAAGTGATGCAGCAGCTCAAGATACAGAAGGATGTTGTTTCTCCGTGGGCTTGTCTATTTGCGGTCTTGAAGCTTCATCAGGCATTGTGGGTAGTCTGGGTACAAACAACATCAGCTAGGTAGTTGAAGGAACCAATCTGGCATACACGCCTACTTATGTGCTATAGAAGATGAGTCCATGATGTTGCATTGATTTGTCCATGAACTGCAAAATGGGTACAAGAAATGAAGGAGCTCAGTACTTGGCGAACAAGTAGGCCGATAACAATCAGAATTCAGAACATCCAACCACGTATATCTAAGCATTCCAATAAGGAGTAACTAATGGAACTTATCATGCTTTGCTTGAAAGTATACACTAAAAGTAACTTCTGAGATGCTTCACTCAGCTGATCAGCTACAAGAAACCAAAAGTACTACACAGCAACCTCTAATATTTTCATTTTTAGGGGAGTAACATCTAAACACTAGGAAGTGCATAAACCAGAAAAATTTGTCAGCCACAAGTGTTTTTGTGTCCCCTACATACACACAACAATCATCATCTTCCATATACATCGACTTCATTTTTCTGACAACATGAACTTTGTTGTTGTCGCTGTATATGAACTTCTCCTGTAAACAAAGAGAGAGAATGCACTGAGCCAAGGTAGAATCTTACAAAGAAAACACACTTTTTTGTTTGAGGCATATACACAAACAGCTTGTGTGCACTACCAGTTGAAGGAGAGGGCATCTCAATGCGGAGGCTATGGAGTGCGGGGGCAGAGTCGAAGGCAGCAGCAGCATGGAGGAAGAGGGCAGCAACAGCATGGAGGAAGAGGGGCGCTAATGCTGACTAGTGTGGTGCACGGTGGCACTGCTCTGTACAGGAGCGCCGGATCCGGGAGGTCGACTGGGAGGAGCAAGGTGGCAGCGCGGGGTGGCGTGGGTAGCTCTCAGGCTGGCCATGGAGGGAAGAGAGTGAACTCGGGGGGAGGGTCACCGGTGGGGGAACGTGCATCGCGTCGCCGATCTGGGGAGGCACATGAGGGAAGAAGGCCGCAGTGGCAGAGGTGGAAGGTCTCGACAGCAGAGGAGGAAGGCCGCTGAGGGGCGAATTTCGGCGACGCGGGAGGTGAGTTGGTGGCTGTCGCGCGATGGCAGGATCCCGGCGATGGGAGGTTGGGTTGGTGGCGGTTGTGCAGCGGCAGGATCTCGGCGGCAGGGAGGGGGATTGGCGGCTGGATCCCGACGGCGGGGCAGTGGATTCGTGGATGGATCCCGGTGGCGGGGGAGGTGGGTTGGTGGTGGTCGCTGACTCGCCGTTAGCTAGATCCCGGCGGCGGGAAGGTGGGATGGTGGAGTTCGGGATGGGAAGTGGAAGAGATGGGGTGCGGGGACAGTGGGGACGCTGTTTTTTTTCGTTCCCACCGTTCAGGAGTTTGGGAACACCTAATCGGCCCTATATATGGTGATCGTGATCCAAATAGTTATTCTAATCCTGGGATTAGAATAGTGCTACTATATATATGTGTGTGTGTGTGTGTGTGTGTTGTTGTCCTGTATGCAATCCCATCGCCCAACACACACGTCTTGTTAAGTTGAACCGTTTCTGTTCTATTGTGTCAACGCAAATAGTTCATCCGAGTGAACTGCATGTCATTTATCGCACACACCTTGATCTGGCTAACCGTTTCTTTTGTGTTGCCTAATCACAAACAGTTCATCCGAGTGAACCGCATGCCTTATATCGCACACACCTTCATCTGGCTGCCTGTTTCTTTTGTTTTGCCTAATCACAAACAGTTCATCCGAGTGAACTGTATTCTGTGTATTGCACATGCCTTCATCTGGCTGCCGTTTCTTTTGTTCCTCCTCATCGCAAATAGTTAATTGAACTGAACCGTATGCCCTTCATCACACACGCAACAAAAATATGAACCGTGTTTGATGCATCCTCCATCGCAAACATTTTGCACCTTTTTAACGGTTTTCATACACCACCATTTATGATTATTGCATCGCACACAGTTTCTCAAAGGGTCTCTGATCGTAGTGTCGCATTAGCAGCATCCTGCAGTAGTGTATAGAGATAAAACATTTTGAGTGGCATGCCTTTCCTGTCAACGAAAACGATCAAGTAGTTCCCAATACTTTCCATGCTAGATATATCATAGGCAGTTCCCAAACAGAAAGTAAAGTTTAATCCTTTTTCCACCATACTTTCACATTCCACGGCTAACTGAATCCACATGTGTCGTCCATACCAACACTTTCCTAGGAATTTATTATTTGACAACATAAAGTAAATTCATTTTTCATTTTGGGATTGGGCATCCCTAATACCTTTGTCATACTCTTGTGCAATTAATGACAAGTGAATAAACACTCATATTGAGAATAACACATCTAGCATGGAAAAATATCAGCCACCCCCTACCGTTTCATGAGCGGTATGAGCAAACAAAAAGGAAATTATTTTGAAAGTTAGAGATGGCACATATAAATGTGCTTAGAACGACACTAAAATACAGCATATAGGTGGGTATGGTGGACTCATATGGCAAAACTGGGTTTAAGGATTTTGGATGCACAAGTAGTATTTCTACTTAGTACAAGTGGAGGCTAGCAAAAATATTGAGAAGCAACCAACCAAAAAACGAAAAATCACATAAGTGAGCATTAAGCATAACTAACACCGAATAATGCACCGCAAGTAGGATGTGATTTTATTGCATAACTATTGAATTTCGTGCTTGCATAGGGAATCACAAACCTTAACATCAATATTCTTACTAAAGCATAATTACTCACCACCATGACTCACATATCACTATCATCATATCTCAAACTATTACAAAGAATCAAGTTTATTTTGTCCAATGATCTTCATGAAAGCTTTTATTATATCCCTCTTGAATATCTATCACTTTGGGACTAGTTTCATATGTTGCAATTGATTTTCACAAGCTCAAATAAATTTAAGTGGAGAACATGAGCATAAAAAATTTCATCTCTCAAAATAATCTAAGTGAAGCATGAGAATGAATGACAAACTACTCCAAAAAGATATAAGTGAAGATCAAACGAGTAGTTAAGTAAATGGGTAGCTATTTGAGGACTCTCTCTTATTTAAAAACTTTCAGATCTAAGAATTTTATTAAAAAGCAAGAAAAACAAAACAAAATGACATTCCAAGAATAGCACAACTCATGTGAAGAAGCAAAAACTTAGGCTCAACCGATACTAACCGATAATTGTTGATGAAGAAAGGTGGGATGCCTACCGGGGCATCCCCAGGCTTAGATGCTTGAGACTTCTTGAAATACTATCTTGGGATGCCTTGGGCATCCCCGAGCTTGAGCTTTTGTGTCTCCTTAATTCCTTTTGTATCATGGTTTCCCTAAATCTTAAAAACTTCATGCACACAAAACTCAACAAGAACTCGTGAGATACGTTAGTATAAATCAATGCAAAACCTTATCATTATCTACTGTAGCAAATCACTAAAATTATTATTTAACATTGCATACTAAATGCCTCTGCATATTTAATAGTCATATCCTCAAATAGAATCATTAAACAAGCAAACATATGGAAACAATGCAAACATAACAGCAATCTGTCAAAACAATACAGACTGTAAAGAATGCATGAATATCAATACTTACTTAACTCCAAAAATTCTGAAATTTTAACACACTATAGAAAATTTATCAGAGATTATTGTGCAAAATGTTTCAAAATTTTATCACATTCTGACTTTTCTCGGGAATTTTTGCAACAGCAACAAACTTTCTGTTTTGAAACAACAACTCGTATACTTGCAAAATAAGCATGGCAAAGGCTATACTTGACATTTTTATTGAAGTAAAAGATGCGAAACATTATTATATATAGAAGAAAGAAAATCAAAACAAAATAAAGTGACGCTCCAATCAAAACGCATATCATGTAACGAATGGAAATATAGCCCCAAGTAAAATTACCGATAATGTTGGAGACGAATGAGGGGATGCCTTCCGGGGCATCCCCAAGCTTAGTTGCTTGGATCTTACTTGTACTTGGGGTGCCTTGGGAATCCCCAAGATTAGGGTCTTGTCACTCCTTATTCTCCTCATATCGATGTCTCACCCAAAACTTGAAAACTTCAATCACACAAAACTTAACGGAACTTCGTGAGATAGGTTAGTATGATAAAGTGCAAACCATTCACTTCAGTATTGTGAAATACAATTCATAGTTGTTCTCACACAATGCCTAATGTACCTTATCATTCTACAATTTATATTGAGCAATATAAGCCATAGAAACTAGGAAACAAGCAAATTATGCATTGAAAATAGAATCTGTCAAAAACAGAACAATCTGTAATAATCTGTACTCCAAGCATACTTCTGCTACTCCAAAAATTCTGAAATTTTAGGATAACATAGGAAATTTGTATATCTATCACATGTAAACAATTCAGATCAAAATCACGTTCAAGTGAATTTTAGAAATTCCTGGACTGGGCATAAAAGTTTTTTTTTGCACAGAATCAAGTCAACTATCATCCACACTATCCCAAAGGCTTTACTTGGCACTTTATTGAAATAAAAGCAATAAAACATGATTACTACAGTAGCCTAATCATGTGAACACACAAAAACAGTAGGTAAAAGTGTTGGGTTGTCTCCCAACAAGCGCCTTTCTTTAATGGCTTTTAAGCTAGGCATGATGATTTCAATGATGCTCACATAAAAGAAAATAATTGAAACACAAAGTGAGCATCATGAATCACATGGCAAGCACATTTAAGCCTAACATACTTCCTATGCATAGGGATTTTGTGAGCACACAATTTATGGGAACAAGAATCAACTAGCATAGGAAGGCAAAACAAGCATAACTTCAAGATTTTCAACGCATAGAGAGGAAACTTGATATTATTGCAATTCCTACAAGCATAAGTTCGTCCCCCATAATAATTTTCAGTAGCATCATGAAGAAATTCAACAATATAACAATCACATAAAGCATTCTTTTCATGATCCACAAGCATAGAAATTTTATTACTCTCCACATAAGAAAATGTATTCTCATGAACAGTAGTGGGAGCAAACTCAACAAAATAACTATTATGGGATTGAAAATTAAAATCATGATGATAAGTTTCATGGTTATCATTATTCCTCATAGAATACATGTCTCACCATAATCATCATAGATGGCAACTTTGTTGTCATAGTCAATTGAAACCTCTTCCAAAGTAGTGGATTCATCATTAAATAAAGTCATGACCTCTCCAAATCCACTTTCATCATTATAATCATCATAAATAGGAGGCATGCAATCATTATAAAAAAAATTCACATCAAATCTTGGGGGACTAAAAGTATCATCTTCATCCAACATAGCTTCCCAAAGCTTATGGTTTTGCGTATCATTAGCATCATGAATATTTAAAGAATTCATACTAACAACATTGCAATCATGCTCATCATTCAAAGTTTTTTTATCAAACATTTTATAAAATTATTCTTCTATCAATTGAGCACAATTTTCCTTTCCATCATTTCATGAAAGACATTATAAAGATGAATAATATGATGCAACCTCAATTCCATTTTATTTTTTTTATTTTTATTTTTATAAACCAAATAGTGATAAACAAGAAACTAAAAGATTCAATTGCAAGATCAAAAGATATACCTTCAAGCAATCGCCTCCCCGGCAACGGCGCCAGAAAAGAGCTTGATGTCTACTATGCAACTTTATTATTGTAGACTCGTGTTGGGCCTCCAAGCGCAGAGTTTTGTAGGACAGTAGCAATTTTCCCTCCAGTGGATGACCAAAGGTTTATCAATCTGTGGGAGGCATAGGATGAAGATGGTATCTCTCAAACAACCCTGCAACCAAAAAACAAAGAGTCTCTTGTGTCCCCAACACACCAAATACAATGGTAATTTGTATAGGTGCACTAGTTCGGCGAAGAGATGGTGATACAAGTGTAATATGGATAATAGATATTGGTTTTTGTAGTAGGAACAATAAAAAACAGCAAGGTAGCAAGTAACAAAAGTGAGCATAAACGGTATTGCAATGCTTGAAAATGAGGCCTAGGGTCTGAACTTTCGCTAGTGCAATCTCTCAACAATGCTAATATAATTGGATCATATAACCATCCCTCATGTGCGATGAAGAATCACTCCAAAGTTCTTATCTAGCGGAGAACATAAGAAAAAAATGTTTGTAGGGTACGAAACCACCTCAAAGCTATTCTTTACGATCAATCTATCCTAGAGTTCATACTAAAATAACACCAAGCTATTTTTTTCTATCGATCTAACCAAGAGTTTGTACTAAAATAACACCATATGATACACATCAACCAACTCTAATGTCACCTAGATACTCCAATGTCACCGTGAGTATCCGTGAGTTGATTATACGATATGCATCAAACAATTTCAGATTCATAATACTCAATCCAACACAAAGAACCTCAAATAGTGGCCCAAGATTTATACCAAAGAAACAAAGACGAGAACCTGCATTAACCCCTATGCATAGATTACCCCAATGTCACCTCGGGAATCCGCGAGTTGAGTGCCAAAACACATATCGAGTGAATCAATATGATACCCCATTGTCACCATGGGTATTCATAGCAAGACATACATAAAGTGTTCTCAAATCCATAAAAGTATTCAATCCAATAAAACAAAATCTCAAAGGGAAAAATCAATTCATCACAAGATAGAGAGGGGAAAACACCATATGATCTCACTATATTAACAAAGCCCGCGATACATCAAGATTGTGACATCTCTAGAACACGAGAGAGAGAGAGAGAGAGATTAAACACATAGCTACTGGTACAAACCCTCGGCCCCGAGGGTGTACTACTCCTTCCTCATCATGGTGGCCGCCGGGATGATGAAGATGGCCACCGGAGATGATTTCCCCCTCCAACAGGGTGCCGGAACAGGGTCTAGATTGGTTTTTTGTGGCTACAGAGGCTTGCGGCGATGGAACTTCTGATCTAGGGTTACCCCGAGGGTTTTGGGATATTTCGGAATTTATAGGGTGAAGAGGGGTGCGGGAGGCCACCGAGGTGGGCACAACCCACCAGGACGCGCCTGGGCCCCCAGGCATGCCCATGTGGGTTGTGCCCCCCTCGGGGCACCCCTCTGGTACTTCTTTGGCCCACTGGATGTCTTCTGGTCCAAAAAAATCTCCAAAAAGTTTCGCTGCATTTGGACTCCGTTTGATATTGATTTTTTGCGAAGTAGAAAACAAGCAAAAAATAGCAAATGGCACTGGGCACTAGTCAATAGGTTAGTCCCAAAAAATGATATAAAGTTGCTATAAAATGATTGTAAAACATCCAAGATTGATAATATAACAGCATGAAACGATCAAAATTATAGATACATTGGAGACGTATCATAGTCCAGGTTGCTGGTAGCTGGTGATCAACTTGGGCAAGAGGACCCTGCCTGTAATATGGTCCAGTGTCAAACACTGGCTCTTCCTGCTCGCTCTCAATGATCGTGTTGTGCAAGATGACACAACAAGTCATGATCTGTCACATTTGATCTTTCAACCAGGTCTGAGCAGGGTACCAGACAACAGCAAATCGAGATTGGAGCACACCAAATGCCCGCTCGACATCCTTCCTGCAAGCCTCTTGAACCTTCATAAAGTAGGTGGTCTTGCCTCCTGGCACAGGGTTTGAGATAGTCTTCACAAATGTAGACCATCTCGGATAGATGCCATCTGCTAGGTAGTATCCCTTGTTGTAGCGCCGCCCATTGACCTCGAAGTGCACCGGAGGCGAATGACCTTCAACAAGCTTGGCAAAGACAGGGGAGCACTGCAGTACGTTGATGTCATTGTGAGTTCCTAGCATACCAAAGAAGGAGTGCTAAATCCAGAGGTCCTGTGTGGCCACTGCCTCAAGTACCACACTACAACCGCCATTGGCTCCTTTGTACATCCCTTGCCAAGCAAATGGATAGTTTTTCCATTTCCAATGCATGCAGTCGATGCTTACAAGCATCCTAGGAAATCCTCTTGTTGTATTCTGTGCTAGGATCCAAGCAGCGTCTTCAGCATTGGGTGATCGCAAGTATTGGGGTCTGAACACTGCCACCACTGCCCTGCAGAACTTGTATAAACACTCAATGATTGTGGACACGGCCATGCGCCCATAGTTATCGAGTGAATCACTGGGAGCTCCGTATGTAAGCATCCTCATAGCTGTCGTGCACTTCTGGATTGAGGTGAATCCAAGTTTGCCGGTGCAATCCTTCTTCCACTTGAAGTAGTTGTCGAACTCCCGGATGGAATTCACAATCCTGAGGAAAAGCTTTCGGCTCATCCAATAACAGCGCGCGAAATACTTTGTTGCCATGCAGTGGAGCGTCGGCGAAGTAGTCAGAGTAGAGCATGCAATGGCCTTCTAGTCGATGCCGGTTCTTTGCTTTCAGCCGCCCCGGCGCTGAGCCACCTCGTCGCGGCTTTGCATTGCTCGCGATCAGGTCGGCCAGGGTAGCGAGGACCATGAGATGCTCTTTGTCCTGGAAGTCGGGAACGGCTTCCTCCTCCAGCAGCATCGCGAGCGCCTCCTCGTCGTCTGAGTCCATCGCCAAGCAGACAAATCGCCAAACACCTCGTGGGCGTGGTGGCGCACAGCCGCCGGTAACCCGCCCTACGTAGCCGGAGCACCGGAAAGCTGCCCCAGGAAGGTGGTGGAGAGGTTGCCGCGGCGAAACCCTCTCTTTTTCGGCAGGGAATGGCCTATCTAGTGGTGGTGGACGATGGGCGGCGCCGAGATCAGCAAGGTGGCGGGAGGGCACGCGGGGAGGGGGCGAATCTGGACGTTTGTCTTGACTTTTCACCTGACAGTGTGGCCCAGACGTGGTTTCCCCTTCCGCTGGAACCCCTGAGCGCCCCCAGTGCGCTGGGTTTGGCCTGGGATTGCCGGGCCAAAAAACGGGCCGAGCCGGCGTCTTGGGGGCGCGATTGGGGTTTTTTTTGGCGCCGGCACGAAAAAAGTCGCCCTAGGGGTCCTGTTGGGGGCACGGCTAAGAGCATCTCCAACAGTCGTGCAACGTGTGGCGCACTAAAAAATGTTTGTAGCGCGCTGATCGTGAGTTTTTGCGCGGCGAGGAACGCGTGCTCCAGCGGCCGCTGCAAATTATAGCGCGCTCGGGCCACTCCAACAGACGCGCTAAAACTGCAGAACGCGTGAGGAGCCGGCGCTTGACATATGTTGCATTTTGAAGACAATGATGATATTTCAAACATCAAAACAAAGACATGGCATAGTTTAAATCACCCAAACAAGTTCAAGACATAAAAGTTTAAATTAATGCCCACAACATTATCCAACCAAGTTCAAAATCTGAACCAAGTTCATGACATAAAATTCACACAAACGAATGGGCCATCAACAATCATGCTGCATCCTCGTCTTCATCCTCCTCTTCCTCCAATTCATCATCCTCATCCGAAGACGATTCTTCCTCCTCCTCTTCATTGTCATGCGTCGCATCATCATGTGGAGCTCGGAAGGTGTTGGCAAGATTTTCAACGAAAGGTGTGTGATGAGGCACACCAGAAGTGTTGGGGAACGTAGTAATTTCAAAATTTTCCTACGCACACGCAAGATCATGGTGATGCATAGCAACGAGAGGGGAGAGTGTTGTCCACGTACCCTCGTAGACCGAAAGCGGAAGCGTTAGCACAACGCGGTTGATGTAGTCGTACATCTTAACGATCCGACCGATCAAGTACTGAACATACGGCACCTCCAAGTTCAGCACATGTTCAGCCCGATGACATCCCTCAAACTCCGATCCAGCCGAGTGTTGAGGGAGAGTTTTGTCAGCATGACGGCGTGGTGATGATGTTGATGTTCTACCGACGCAGGGCTTCCCCTAAGCACCACTACAGTAATATCGAGGTGGACTATGGTGGAGGGGGGCACCGCACACAGCTAAAAGATCAACTTGATCAATTGTTGTGTATTGGGGTGCCCCCCTGCCCCCGTATATAAAGGAGCAAGGGGGTGCGGCCGGCCAGGGAGGAGGCGTGCTAGGAGGAGTCCTACTCCCACCGGAAGTAGGACTCCCCCCCCTTCCTAGTTGGAATAGGATTCGGGAGGGGGAAAGGGAAGGGAGAGAAGGAAAGGGGGGGCCCCCTCTCCTTGTCCTATTTGGACTAGGGGGGAGGGGCGCGCGGCCCAGCCCTGGCCGCCTCTCCTCTTCTCCGTAAAGGCCCACTAAGGCCCATTTACCTCCCGGGGGTTCCGGTAACCTCCCGGTACTCCGGTAAAATCCCGCTTTCATCCGGAACACTTACGTCCAAACATAGGCTTCCAATATATCAATCTTCATGTCTCGACCATTTCGAGACTCCTCGTCATGTCCATGATCACATCCGGGACTCCGTACAACCTTCGGTACATCAAAACATATAAACTCATAATATAACTGTCATCGTAACGTTAAGCGTGCGGACCCTACGGGTTCCAGAACTATGTAGACATGACCGAGACACGTCTCCGGTCAATAGCCAATAGCGGAACCTGGATGCTCATATTGGCTCCTACATATTCTACGAAGATCTTTATCGGTCAAACCGCATAACAACATACGTTGTTCCCTTTGTCATCGGTATGTTACTTGCCCGAGATTCGATCGTCGGTATCTCAATACCTAGTTCAATCTTGTTACCGGCAAGTCTCTTTACTCGTTCTGTAATACATCATCCCGCAACTAACTCATTAGTTGCAATGCTTGCAAGGCTTAAGTGATGTGCATTACCGAGACAGCCCAGAGATACCTCTCCGACAATCGAAGTGACAAATCCTAATCTCGAAATACGCCAACCCAACAAGTACCTTTGGAGACACCTGTAGAGCACCTTTATAATCACCCTGTTATGTTGTGACGTTTGGTAGCACACAAAGTGTTCCTCTGGTAAACGGGAGTTGCATAATCTCATAGTCATAGGAACATGTATAAGTCATGAAGAAAGCAATAGCAACATACTAAACGATCGGGTGCTAAGCTAACGGAATGGGTCATGTCAATCACATCATTCTCCTAATGATGTGACCCTGTTAATCAAATGACAACTCATGTCTATGGTTAGGAAACATAACCATCTTTGATCAACGAGCTAGTCAAGTAGAGGCATACTAGTGAGAATCTGTTTGTCTATGTATTCACACATGTATTATGTTTTCGGTTAATACAATTCTAGCATGAATAATAAACATTTATCATGATATAAGGAAATAAATAATAATAAAATAAATTTATTATTGCCTCTAGGGCATATTTCCTTCAGTCTCCCACTTGCACTAGAGTCAATAATCTAGATTACACAGTAATGATTCTAACACCCATGGAGCCTTGGTGCTGATCATGTTTTGCTCGTGGAAGAGGCTTAGTCAACGGATCTGCAGCATTCAGATCTGTATGTATCTTGCAAATTCCTATGTCTCCCACCTAGACTAAATCCCGGATGGAATTGAAGCGTCTCTTGATGTGCTTGGTTCTCTTGTGAAATCTGGATTCCTTCGCCAAGGCAATTGCACCAGTATTGTCACAAAATATTTTCATTGGACCTGATGCACTAGGTATGACACCTAGATCGGATATGAACTCCTTCATCCAGACTCCTTCATTTGTTGCTTCCGAAGTAGCTATGTACTCCGCTTCACATGTAGATTCCGCCACAACGCTTTGTTTAGAACTGCACGAACTGATAGCTCCACCGTTCAATGTAAACACGTATCCAGTTTGCGATTTAGAATTGTCTGGATCAGTGTCAAAGCTTGCATCAACGTAATCGTTTACGATGAGTTCTTTGTCACCTCCATATACGAGAAACATATCCTTAGTCCTTTTCAGGTATGTTAGGATGTTCTTGACCGTTGTCCGGTGATCCACTCCTGGATTACTTTGGTACCTCCCTGCTAGACTTATAGCAAGGCACACATCAGGTCTGGTACACAGCGTTGCATACATGATAGAGCCTATGGCTGAAGCATAGGGAACATTTTTCATTTTCTCTCTATCTTCTGTAGTGGTCGGGCATTGAGTCTTACTCAACTTCACACCTTGTAACACAGGCAAGAACCCTTTCTTTGCTTGATCCATTTTTAACTTCTTCAAAACTGTGTCAAGGTATGTGCTTTGTGAAAGTCCAATTAAGCGTCTTGATCTATATCTATAGATCTTGATGCCCAATATATAAGCAGCTTCACCGAGGTCTTTCATTGAAAAACCCTTATTCAAGTAACCCTTTATGCTATCCAGAAATTCTATATCATTTCCAATCAACAATATGTCATCCACATATAATTTTAGAAATGCTACAGAGCTCCCACTCACTTTCTTGTAAATACAGGCTTCTCCAAAAGTCTATAGAAAACCAAATGCTTTGATCACACTATCAAAGCATTTATTCCAACTCCGAGAGGCTTGCACCAGTCCATAAATGGATCGTTGGAGCTTGCACACTTTGTTAGCTCCCTTTGGATCGACAAAACCATCTGGTTGCATCATATACAACTCTTCTTCCAGAAATCCATTCAGGAATGCAGTTTTGACATCCATTTGCCAAATTTCATAATCATAAAATGCGGCAATTGCTAACATGATTCAGACAGACTTAAGCATCGCTACAGGTGAGAAAGTCTCATCGTAGTCAATCCCTTGAACTTGTTGAAAACCTTTTCGCAACAAGTCGAGCTTTGTAGACAGTAACATTACCGTCAGCGTCAGTCTTCTTCTTGAAGATACATTTATTCTCAATTGCTTGCCGATCATCGGGCAAGTCAACCAAAGTCCACACTTTGTTCTCATACATGGATCCCATCTCAGATTTCATGGCTTCAAGCCATTTTGCGGAATCTGGGCTCACCATCGCTTCTTCATAGTTCGTAGGTTCATCATGATCTAGTAGCATGACTTCCAGAATAGGATTACCGTACCACTCTGGTGTGGATCTTACTCTGGTTGATCTATGAGGTTCAGTAGTAACTTGATCTGAAGTTCCATGATCATCATCATTAACTTCCTCACTAATTGGTGTAGGCATCACAGGAACTGGTTTCTGTGATGAACTACTTTCCAATAGAGGAGCAGGTATAGTTACCTCATCAAGTTCCACTTTCCTCCCACTCACTTCTTTCGACACTCACTTCTTTCGAGAGAAACTCCTTCTCTAGAAAGGATCCATTCTTAGCAACGAATGGCTTGCCTTCGGATCTGTGATAGAAGGTGTACCCAACAGTTTCCTTTGGGTATCCTATGAAGACACATTTCTCCGATTTGGGTTCGAGCTTATCAGGTTGAAGCTTTTTCACATAAGCATCGCAGCCCCAAACTTTCAGAAACGACAACTTTGGTTTCTTGCCAAACCACAGTTCATAAGGCGTCGTCTCAACGGATTTCGATGGTGCCCTATTTAACGTGAATGCGGCCGTCTCTAAAGCATATCCCCAAAATGATAGCGGTAAATCTGTAAGAGACATCATAGATCGTACCATATCTAGTGAAGTACGATTACGACGTTCGGACACACCATTACGCTGTAGTGTTCCGGGTGGCGTGAGTTGCGAAACTATTCCGCATTGTTTCAAATGTAGACTAAACTCGTAACTCAAATATTCTCCTCCACGATCAGATCGTAGAAACTTTATTTTTCTTGTTACGATGATTTTCAACTTCACTCTGAAATTCTTTGAACTTTTCAAATGTTTCAGACTTATGCTTCATCAAGTAGACATACCCATATCTGCTTAAATCATCTGTGAAGGTGAGAAAATAATGATATCCGCCACGAGCCTCAACATTCATCGGACCACATACATCTGTATGTATGATTTCGAACAAATTTGTTGCTCTCTCCATAGTTCTGGAGAACGGCGTTTTAGTCATCTTGCCCATGAGGCATGGTTCGCAAGTACCAAGTGATTCATAATCAAGTGGTTCCGAAAGTCCATCAGTATGGAGTTTCTTCATGCGCTTTACACCGATATGACCTAAATGGCAGTGCCAGAAATAAGTTGCACTATCATTATCAACTCTGCATCTTTTGGCTTCAACATTATGAATATGTGTATCACTACTATTGAGATTCATCAAAAATAGACCACTCTTCAAGGGTGCATGACCATAAAAGATATTACTCATATAAATAGAACAACCATTATTCTCTGATTTAAATGAATAACCGTCTCGCATCAACAAGATCCAGATATAATGTTCATGCTCAACGCTGGCACCAAACAACAATTATTTAGGTCTAATACTAATCCCGAAGGTAGATGTAGAGGTAGCGTGCCGACCGCGATCACATCGACTTTGGAACCATTTCCCACGCGCATCGTCACCTTGTCCTTTGCTAGTGTTCGCTTAATCCGTAGTCCCTGTTTCGAGTTGCAAATATTAGCAACAGGACCAGTATCAAATACCCAGGTTCTACTGCGAGCTCTAGTAAGGTACACACCAATAACATGTATATCACATATACCTTTGTTCACCTTGCCATCCTTTTTATCCGCCAAATACTTGGGGCAATTCCGCTTACAGTGACCAGTCTGCTTGTAGTAGAAGCACTCAGTCTCAGGCTTAGGTCCAGACTTGGGTTTCTTCTCCTGAGAAGCAACTTGCTTTCTATTCTTCTTGAAGTTCCCCTTCTTCTTCCCTTTACCCTTCTTGAAACTGGTGGTCTTACTGACCATCAACACTTGATGATCCTTCTTGATTTCTACCTACGCAACTTTTAGCATTGCGAAGAGCTCGGGAATTGTCTTATTCATCCCTTGCATATTATAGTTCATCACGAAGCTCTTGTAGCTTGGTGGCAGTGATTGAAGAACTCTGTCAATGACACTATCAACCGGAAGATTAACTCCCAGCTGAGTCAAGTGATTATGGTACCCAGACATTCTGAGTATATGTTCACTGACAGAACTATTCTCCTCCATCTTGCAGTTGTAAAACTTATTGGAGACTTCATATCTCTCAATCCGGGCATTTGCTTGAAATATTAACTTCAACTCCTGGAACATCTCATATGCTCCATGACGTTCAAAACGTCTTTGAAGTCCCGGTTCTAAGCCGTAAAGCATGGCACATTGTGTTGGGTTTCGTAGTAATTTCAAAAATTTCCTACGCTCACGCAAGATCATGGTGATGCATAGCAACGAGAGGGGGGAGTATGATCTACGTACCTTGTAGATCGACAACGGAAGCGTTTGGTTGATGTAGTCTTACGTCTCCACGGCCCGACTGATCAAGCACCGAACTACGGCACCTCCGAGTTCTAGCACACGTTCAGCTCGATGACGGTCCCCGTACTCTGATCCAGCAAAGTGTCGGGGAAGAGTTACGTCAGCACGACGGCGTGGTGACGATCTTGATGCACTACTGCAGCAGGGCTTCGCCTAAACTCCGCTACAATATTATCGAGGACTATGGTGGAAGGGGGCACCGCACACGGCTAAGAATATGATCACGTGGATCAACTTGTGTTGTTCTGGGGTGCCCCTGCCTCCGTATATAAAGGACCAAAGGGGGGAGGCCGGCCGGCCATCATAGGCGCGCCAGGAGAGTCCTACTCCCTTTGGGAGTAGGATCCCCCCCCAATCCTAGTTGGAATAGGACTCACGGAGGGGGGAAAAGAGAAAGGGGGGCCGGCCCCCTCTCCTTGTCCTATTCGGACCAAGGGAGGGGAGGGGCGCGCGGCCCACTTTGGGCTGCCCCTTCTCTTTTCCACTAAGGCCCATTAAGGCCCATCTAGCTTCCGGGGGGTTCCGGTAACCTCCCGGTACTCCAGTAAAATCCCAATTTCACCCGGAACACTTCCGATATCCAAACATAGGCTTCCAATATATCAATCTTTATGTCTCGACCATTTCGAGACTCCTCGTCATGTCCGTGATCACATCCGGGACTCCGAACAACCTTCGGTACATCAAAACTCATAATAACCTGTCATCGTAAACCTTAAGCGTGCGGACCCTACGGGTTCGAGAACAATGTAGACATGACCGAGACACGTCTCCGGTCAATAACCAATAGCGGGACCTAGATGCCCATATTGGCTCCTACATATTCTACGAAGATCTTTATCGGTCAGACCGCATAACAACATACGTTGTTCCCTTTGTCATCGGTATGTTACTTGCCCGAGATTCGATCGTCGGTATCCCATACCTAGTTCAATCTCGTTACTGGCAAGTCTCTTTACTCGTTCTGTAATACATCATCCCGCAACTAACTCATTAGTCGCAATGCTTGCAAGGCTTAAGTGATGTGCATTACCGAGAGGGCCCAGAGATACCTCTCCAACAATCGGAGTGACAAATCCTAATCTCGAAATACGCCAACCCAACATTTACCTTTGGAGACACCTGTAGAGCACCTTTATAATCACCCAGTTACGTTGTGACGTTTGGTAGCACACAAAGTGTTCCACCGGCAAATGGGAGTTGCATAATCTCATAGTCATAGGAACATGTATAAGTCATGAAGAAAGCAATAGCAACATACTAAACGATCGGGTGCTAAGCTAATGGAATGGGTCATGTCAATCAGATCATTCAACTAATGATGTGATCCCGTTAATCAAATAACAACTCTTTGTCCATGGTTAGGAAACATAACCATCTTTGATTAATGAGCTAGTCAAGTAGAGGCATACTAGTGACACTCTGTTTGTCTATGTATTCACACATGTATTATGTTTCCGGTTAATACAATTCTAGCATGAATAATAAACATTTCATTAGTCGCAATGCTTGCAAGGCTTAAGTGATGTGCATTACCGAGAGGGCCCAGAGATACCTCTCCGACAATCGGAGTGACAAATCCTAATCTCATACACACATTACCTTTGGAGACACCTGTAACCTTATAATCACAGGTAGCACACAAAGTTCCTCCAAACGTTGCATAATCTCATATCAGTCTCCCACTTGCACTAGAGTCAATAATCTAGATCACATCGCCATGTGATTTAACATCAATAGTTCACATCTTTATGTGATTGGTTCACATCTCCATGTGACTAACACCCAAAGGGTTTACTAGATTCAATAATCTAGTTCACATCGCTATGTGATTAAGACCCAAAAAGTGATCATGTTTTGCTTGTGAGAGAAGTTTAGTCAACGGGTTGTCACATTCAGATCCGCATGTATTTTGCAAATTTCTATGTCAACAATGCTCTGCATGGAGCTACTCTAGCTAATTGCTCCCACTTTCAATATGTATCCAGATTGAGACTTAGAATCATCTGGATCAGTGTTAAAACTTGCATCCGACGTAACCCTTTTACGACGAACCTTTTGTCACCTCCGTAATCGAGAAACATGTCCTTATTCCAGTAAGGATAATTTTGACCGCTGTCCATTGATCTACTCCTAGATCACTATTGTACTCCCTTGCCAAACTCACTGGTAGGGAATACAATAGATCTGGTACACAGCATGGCATACTTTTATAGAACCTATGACCAAGGCATAGGGAATGACATTCATTCTCTTTCTATCTTCTGCCGTGGTCGGGCTTTGAGTCTTACTCAATTTCACACCTTGAACATAGGCAAGAAACTCTTTCTTTGACTGTTCCATTTTGAACTACTTCAAAATCTTATCAAGGTATGTATTTATTGAAAAAACTTATCAAGCGTCTTGATCTATCTCTATAGATCTTGATGCTCAATATGTAAGCAACTTCACCGAGGTCTTTCTTTGAAAAACTCCTTTCAAACACTCCTTTATGCTTTGCAGAATAATTCTACATTATTTCCGATCAACAATATGTCATTCACATATACTTATCAGAAATGCTGTAGTGCTCCCACTCACTTTCTTGTAAATACAGGCTTCACCGCAAGTCTGTATAAAACTATATGCTTTGATCACTTATCAAAGCGTATATTCCAACTCCGAGATGCTTACACCAGTCCATAGATGGATCGCTGGAGTTTGCATATTTTGTTACACCTTTAGGATTGACAAAACCTTCTGGTTGCATCATATACAACTCTTTTTTAAGAAATCCATTAAGGATTGCAGTTTTGTTATCCATTTGCCAGATTTCATAAAATGCGGCAATTGCTAACATGATTCGGACAGATTTAAGCATAGATACGAGTGAGAAACTCTCATCGTAGTCAACACCTTGAACTTGTCGAAAACCCTTTTGCGACAATTCTAGCTTTGTAGATAGTAACACTACTATCAGCGTCCGTCTTCCTCTTGAAGATCCATTTATTTTCTATGGCTTGCCGATCATCGGGCAAGTTAACCAAAGTCCATACTTTGTTCTCATACATGGATCCCATCTCAGATTTCATGGCCTCAAGCCATTTTCGGAATCTGGGCTCATCATCGCTTCCTCATAGTTCGTAGGTTCGTCATGGTCAAGTAACATGACCTCCAGAATAGGATTACCGTACCACTCTGGTGCGGATCTCACTCTGGTTTACCTACGAGGTTCGGTAGTAACTTGATCTGAAGTTACATGATCATCATCATTAGCTTCCTCACTAATTGGTGTAGTAGTCACAGGAACAGATTTCTGTGATGAACTACTTTCCAATAAGGGAGAAGGTACAATTACCTTATCAAGTTCTACTTTCCTCCCACTCACTTCTTTGGAGAGAACCTCCTTCTCTAGAAAATGATCCATTCTTAGCAACGAATGTCTTGCCTTCGGATCTGTGATAGAAGGTGTACCCAACTGTCTTCTTTGGGTATCCTATGAAGACACATTTCTCCGATTTGGGTTTGAGCTTATCAGGATGAAACTTTTTCTTATAAGCATTCGCAACCCCAAACTTTAAGAAACAACAACTTAGTTTCTTGCCAAACCATAGTTCAACAGTGTCGTCTCAACGGATTTAGATGGTGCCCCTTTTTTTCGTGAATGCAGCTGTCTCTAATGCATAACCCCAAAACTATAGTGGTAAATCGGTAAGAAACATCATAGATTGCACTATATCAAATAAAGTACGGTTATGACGTTCAAACACACCATTATGCTGTGCTGTTCCAGGTGGCATGAATTTGTGAAACTATTCCACATAGTTTTAATTGAAGCCAAACTCGTAACTCAAATATTTGTCTCCGCGATCAGATCGTAGAAACTTATTTTCTTGTCACGATGATTTTCCACTTCACTCTGAAATTCTTTGAACTTTTCAAATGTTTCAGACTTATGTTTCATCAAGTAGATATACCCATATCTGCTCAAATCATCTGTGAAGGTCAGAAAATAATGATACTTCGTGAGCCTTAATATTCATCGGACCACATACATCAGTATGTATTGATTTCCAACAAATCTGTTGCTTGCTTCATTGTTCCGAAAACGGCGTTTTAGTCATCTTGCCCATAAGGCATGGTTCGCAAGCATCAAGTGATTCATAATCAAGTGATTCCAAAAGCCCATCAGCATGGAGTTTCTTCATGCGCTTTACACCAATATGACCTAAACGGCAGTGCCACAAATAAGTTGCACTATCATTATTAACTTTGCATCTTTTGGTTTCAATATTATGATTATGTGTATCACTACGATCGAGATCCAACGAACTATTTTCATTGGGTGTGTAACCATATAAGGTTTTATTCATGTAAACAGAACAACAATTTATTCTCTTACTTAAATGAATAACCGTATTACAATAAACATGATCAAATCATATTCATGCTCAACGCAAACACCAAATAACACTTATTCAGGTTCAACACTAATCCCGAAAGTATAGGGAGTGTGCGATGATGATCATATCAATCTTGGAACCACTTCCAACACACATCGTCACTTCACCCTTAACTAGTCTCTGTTTATTCTGCAACTCCCGTTTCAAGTTACTAATCTTAGCAACTGAACTAGTATCAAATACTGAGGGGTTGCTATAAACACTAGTAAAGTACACATCAATAACATGTATATCAAATATACTTATGTTCACTTTGCCATCCTTCTTATCTGCCAATCACTTGGGGTAGTTCCGCTTCCAGTGACCAGTCCCTTTGCAGTAGAAACACTTAGTCTCAGGCTTAGGACCAGACTTGGGCTTCTTCACTTGAGCAGCAACTTGCTTGCTGTTCTTCTTGAAGTTCCCCTTCTTCCCTCTGCCCTTTTCTTGAAACTAGTGGTCTTGTCTACCATCAACACTTGATGTTTTTCTCGATTTCTACCTTCGTCAATTTCCGCATTACGAAGAGCTTGGGAATCGTTTCCGTTATCCCTTGCATATCTATAGTTCATCATGAAGTTCTACTAACTTGGTGATGGTGACTAGAGAATTCTGTCAATCACTATTTTATCTGGAAGATTAACTCCCACTTGATTCAAGCGATTGTAGTACCCAGACAATCTGAGCACATGCTCACTGCTTGAGCTATTCTCCTCCATCTTTTTAGCTATAGAACTTGTTGGAGACTTCATATCTCTTCAACTCGGGTATTTGCTTGAAATATTAACTTTCAACTCCTGGAACATCTCATATGGTCCATGACATTCAAAACGTCTTTGAAGTCCCGATTCTAAGTCGTTAAGCATGGTGCACTAAACTATCAAGTAGTCATCATATTGAGCTAGCCAAACGTTCATAACGTCTGCATCTACTCCTGCAATAGGTCCGTCACCTAGCGGTGCATCAAGACATAATTCTTCTGTGCAGCAATGAGGATAAACCTCAGATCACGGATCCAATCCGCATATTGCTACTAACATTTTCAACACAATTTTCTCTAGGAACATATCAATAAACTCAGGGAAGCAACAACGTGAGCTATTGAATCTACAACATAATTTGCAAATACTACCAGGACTAAGTTCATGATAAATTAAGTTCAATTAATCATATTACTTAAGAACTCCCACTTAGATAGACATCCCTCTAATCCTCTAAGTGATTACGTGATCCAAATCAACTAAACCATGTCCAATCATCACGTGAGATGGAGTAGTTTTAATGGTGAACATCACTATGTTGATCATATCTACTATATGATTCACGCTCGACCTTTCGGTCTCCGTGTTCCGAGGCCATATCTGTATATGCTTGGCTCGTCAAGTATAACCTGAGTATTCCGCGTGTGCAACTGTTTTGCACCCGTTGTATTTGAACGTAGAACCTATCACACCCGATCATCACGTGGTGTCTCAGCATGAAGAACTTTCGCAACGGTGCATACTCAGGGAGAACACTTCTTGATAATTAGCGAGAGATCATCTTAAATGCTACCGTCAATCAAAGCAAGATAAGATGCATAAAAGATAAACATCACATGCAATCAAAATATGTGACATGATATGGCCATCATCATCTTGTGCCTTTGATCTCTAACTCCAAAGTATCGTCATGATTTCCATCGTCACTGGCATGACACCATGATCTCCATCATCTTGATCTATATCAATGTGTCGTCACATGGTCGTCTCGCCAACTACTGTCTCTTGCAACTATTGCTATCGCATAGCGATAAAGTAAAGCAATTATTTGGCGCTTGCATCTTATGCAATAAAGAGACAACCATAAGGCTTCTGCCAGTTGCCGATAACTTCAACAAAACATGATCATCTATACAACAACTTATATCTCATCATGTCTTGACCATATCACATCACAACATGCCCTGCAAAAACAAGTTAGACGTCCTCTACTTTGTTGTTGCAAGTTTTACGTGGCTGCTACGGGCTGAGCAAGAACCGTTCTTACCTACACATCAAAACCACAATGATAGTTTGTCAAGTTAGTGCTGTTTTAACCTTCGCAAGGACCGGGCGTAGCCACACTCGGTTCAACTAAAGTTGGAGAAACTGACACCCGCCAGCCACCTGTGTGCAAAGCACGTCGGTAGAACCAGTCTCGCGTAAGCGTACGCGTAATGTCGGTCCGGGCCGCTTCATCCAACAATACCGCCGAACCAAAGTATGACATGCTGGTAAGCAGTATGACTTATATCGCCCACAACTCACTTGTGTTCTACTCGTGCATATAACATCAAACCATAAAAACCTAGGCTCGGATGCCACTGTTGGGTTTCGTAGTAATTTCAAAAATTTCCTACGCTCACGCAAGATCATGGTGATGCATAGCAACGAGAGGGGGGAGTATGATCTACGTACCTTGTAGATCGACAACGGAAGCGTTTGGTTGATGTAGTCGTACGTCTCCACGGCCCGACCGATCAAGCACCGAAACTACGGCACCTCCAAGTTCTAGCACACGTTCAGCTCGATGATGATCCCCGGACTCCGATCCAGCAAAGTGTCGGGGAAGAGTTACGTCAGCACGACGGCGTGGTGACGATCTTGATGCACTACTGCAGCAGGGCTTCGCCTAAACTCCGCTACAATATTATCGAGGACTATGGTGGAAGGGGGCACCGCACACGGCTAAGAATATGATCACGTGGATCAACTTGTGTTGTTCTGGGGTGCCCCTGCCTCCGTATATAAAGGACCAAAGGGGGGAGGCCGGCCATCATAGGCGCGCAGGAGAGTCCTACTCCCTCTGGGAGTAGGATTCCCCCCCCCCCCAATCCTAGTTGGAATAGGACTCGCGGAGGGGGGAAAAGAGAAAGGGGGGCCGGCCCCCTCTCCTTGTCCTATTCGACCAAGGGAGGGGAGGGGCGCGCGGCCCACTTTGGGCTGCCCCTTCTCTTTTCCACTAAGGCCCATTAAGGCCCATCTAGCTTCCGGGGGTTCCGGTAACCTCCCGGTACTCCGGTAAAATCCCAATTTCACCCGGAACACTTCCGATATCCAAACATAGGCTTCCAATATATCAATATTTATTTCTCGACCATTTCGAGACTCCTCGTCATGTCCGTGATCACATCCGGGACTCCGAACAACCTTCGGTACATCAAAACTCATAATAACTGTCATCGTAACCTTAAGCGTGCGGACCCTACGGGTTCGAGAACAATGTAGACATGACCGAGACACGTCTCCGGTCAATAACCAATAGCGGGACCTGGATGCCCATATTGGCTCCTACATATTCTACGAAGATCTTTATCGGTCAGACCGCATAACAACATACGTTGTTCCCTTTGTCATCGGTATGTTACTTGCCCGAGATTCGATCGTCGGTATCCCATACCTAGTTCAATCTCGTTACCTGGCAAGTCTCTTTACTCGTTCTGTAATACATCATCCCGCAACTAACTCATTAGTTGCAATGCTTGCAAGGCTTAAGTGATGTGCATTACCGAGAGGGCCCAGAGATACCTCTCCGAACAATCGGAGTGACAAATCCTAATCTCGAAATACGCCAACCCAACATGTACCTTTGGAGACACCTGTAGAGCTCCTTTATAATCACCCAGTTACGTTGTGACGTTTGGTAGCACACAAAGTGTTCCTCCGGCAAACGGGAGTTGCATAATGTCATAGTCATAGGAACATGTATAAGTCATGAAGAAAGCAATAGCAACATACTAAACGATCGGGTGCTAAGCTAATGGAATGGGTCATGTCAATCAGATCATTCAACTAATGATGTGATCCCGTTAATCAAATAACAACTCTTTGTCCATGGTTAGGAAACATAACCATCTTTGATTAATGAGCTAGTCAAGTAGAGGCATACTAGTGACACTCTGTTTGTCTATGTATTCACACATGTATTATGTTTCCGGTTAATACAATTCTAGCATGAATAATAAACATTTATCATGATATAAGGAAATAAATAATAACTTTATTATTGCCTCTAGGGCATATTTCCTTCACATTGAACTATCAAGTAGTCATCAGCTTTGCTCTGCCAGACGTTCTTAACGTCGTCAGTTGCATCAGCAGCAGGCCTGGCACTCAGCGGTGCTTCCAGGACGTAATTCTTCTGGGCAGCAATGAGGATAATCCTCAAGTTACGGACCCAATCCGTGTAATTGCTACCATCGTCTTTCAACTTTGCTTTCTCAAGGAATGCATTAAAATTCAACGGAACAACAGCACGGGCCATCTATCTACAATCAACATAGACAAGCAAGATACTATCAGGTACTAATCTCATGATAAATTTAAGTTCAATTAATCATATTACTTAAGAAGTCCCACTTAGAAAGACATCCCTCTAATCTTCTAAGTGATCACATGATCCAAATCAACTAAACCATAACCGATCATCACGTGAAATGGAGTAGTTTTCAATGGTGAACATCACTATGTTGATCGTATCTACTATATGATTCACGCTCGACCTTTCGGTCTCAGTGTTCCGAGGCCATATCTGCATATGCTAGGCTCGTCAAGTTTAACCCGAGTATTCTGCGTGTGCAAAACTGGCTTGCACCCGTTGTAGATGGACGTAGAGCTTATCACACCCGATCATCACGTGGTGTCTGGTCACGACGAACTTTGGCAACGGCGCATACTCAGGGAGAACACTATTATCTTGAAATTTAGTGAGAGATCATCTTATAATGCTACTGTCAATCAAAGCAACATAAGATGCATAAAAGATAAACATCACATGCAATCAATATAAGTGATATGATATGGCCATCATCATCTTGTGCTTGTGATCTCCATCTTTGAAGCACCGTCATGATCACCCTCGTCACCGGCGCGACACCTTGATCTCCATCGTAGCATCGTTGTTGTCTCGCCAAACTTATGCTTCCACGACTATCGCTGCCGCTTAGTGATAAAGTAAAGCATTATAGGGCGATTGCATTGCATACAATAAAGCGACAACCATATGGCTCCTGCCAGTTGCCGATAACTCGGTTACAAAGCATGATCATCTCATATAATAAAATTTAGCATCATGTCTTGACCATATCACATCACAACATGCCCTGCAAAAACAAGTTAGACATCCTCTACTTTGTTTTTGCAAGTTTTACGTGGCTGCTACGGGCTTAGCAAGAACCATTCTTACCTACGCATCAAAACCACAACGATAGTTTGTCAAGTTGGTGCTGTTTTAACCTTCGCAAGGACCGGGCGTAGCCACACTTAGTTCAACTAAAGTTGGAGAAACTGACACCCACCAGCCACCTTTGTGCAAAGCGCGTCGGTAGAACTAGTCTCGCGTAAGCGTACGCGTAATGTCGGTCTGGGCCGCTTCGTCCAACAATATCGCCGAACCAAAGTATGACATGTTGGTAAGCAGTATGACTTATATCTCCCACAACTCACTTGTGTTCTACTCATGCATATGACATCTACGCATAAAACCTAGCTCGGATGCCACTATTGGGGAATGTAGTAATTTCAAAATTTTCCTACGCACACGCAAGATCATGGTGATGCATAGCAACGAGAGGGGAGAGTGTTGTCCACATACCCTCGTAGACCGAAAGCAGAAGCGTTAGCACAACGCGGTTGATGTAGTCGTACGTCTTCACGATCCGACCGATCAAGTACTGAACATACGGCACCTCCGAGTTCAGCACACGTTCGGCCCGATGATGTCCCTCGAACTCCGATCTAGCCGAGTGTTGAGGGAGAGTTTCGTCAGCACGACGGCGTGGTGACGATGTTGATGTTCTACCGACGCAGGGCTTCGCCTAAGCACCGCTACAGTAATATCGAGGTGGACTATGGTGGAGGGGGGCATCGCACACGGCTAAAAGATCAACTTGATCAATTGTTGTGTCTATTGGGGTGCCCCCTGCCCCCGTATATAAAGGAGCAAGGGGGGTGCGGCCGGCCAGGGAGGAGGCGTGCCAGGAGGAGTCCTACTCCCACCAGGAGTAGAACTCCCCCCTTTCCTAGTTGGAATAGGATTCGGGAGGGGGAAAGAGAAGGGAGAGAAGGAAAGGGGGGCGTCACCCCCC
Organism: Triticum urartu; assembly: GCF_003073215.2. Taxonomy (NCBI): domain Eukaryota; kingdom Viridiplantae; phylum Streptophyta; class Magnoliopsida; order Poales; family Poaceae; genus Triticum; species Triticum urartu. Next base: position 354,511,376 of record NC_053023.1, read on the forward strand.
TCTCCTTGTCCTATTCGGACTAGGGGGAGGGGCGTGCGGCCCAGCCCTGGCCGCCTCTCCTCTTCTCTGTAAAGGCCCACTAAGGCCCATTTACCTCCCGGGGGGTTCCGGTAACCTCCCGGTACTCCGGTAAAATCCCGATTTCACCCGGAACACTTCCGATAACCAAACATAGGCTTCCAATATATCAATCTTCATGTCTCGACCATTTCGAGACTCCTCGTCATGTCCGTGATCACATCCGGGACTTCGAACAACCTTCGGTACATCAAAACATATAAACTCATAATATAATTGTCATCATAACGTTAAGCATGAACTATGTAGACATGACCGAGACACGTCTCCGGTCAATAGCCAATAGCGGAACCTGGATGCTCATATTGGCTCCTACATATTCTATGAAGATCTTTATCGGTCAAACCGCATAACAACATACGTTGTTCCCTTTGTCATTGGTATGTTACTTGCCCGAGATTCGATCGTCAGTATCTCAATACCTAGTTCAATCTCGTTACCGGCAAGTCTCTTTACTCATTCTGTAATACATCATCCCGCAACTAACTAGTTGCAATGCTTGCAAGGCTTAAGTGATGTGCATTACCGAGAGGGCCCAGAGATACCTCTCCGACAATCGGGGTGACAAATCCTAATCTCGAAATACACCAACCCAACAAGTACCTTTGGAGACACCTGTAGAGCACATTTATAATCACCCTGTTACGTTGTGATGTTTGGTAGCACACAAAGTGTTCCTCCGGTAAACGGGAGTTGCATAATCTCATAGTCATAGGAACATGTATAAGTCATGAAGAAAGCAATAGCGACATACTAAATGATCAGGTGCTAAGCTAACGGAATGGGTCATGTCAATCACATCATTCTCCTAATGATGTGACCCTGTTAATCAAATGACAACTCATGTCTATGGTTAGGAAACATAACCATCTTTGATCAACGAGCTAGTCAAGTAGAGGCATACTAGTGACAATCTCTTTGTCTATGTATTCACACATGTATTATGTTTCCGGTTAATACAATTCTAGCATGAATAATAAACATTTATCATGATATAAGGAAATAAATAATAACTTTGTTATTGCCTCTAGGGCATATTTCCTTCAAGAAGACATTCCGCCCATGCCACCCGGAGGTGCTCCCATGCCTCCCATGAGAGACGCAAAACTCATGCCTCCCATGGTAGCTCCGAAGCCACCCATGCCGCCCATGGTAGCTCCGAAGCCACCCATGCCATCCATGCCGCCCATGGTAGCTCCGAAGCCACCGATGCCTCCCATGCCGCCAATGCCATCGCCTCCCATGCCGCCCATGCCACCGCCACCCATGCCGCCCATGCCACCGCCTCCCATGCCGCCCATGCCACCGCCAACCATGGCTCTTTTTGGGACCAACACTTCTTCCCGGGCAAGATTGACGTACTCCTTTTTCTTCTCATCGAGGGTAGATGTGTCCATGAAGAACAAGAACTTCTCCCATTCCAACAACCTAGTTCACTCCTCCATGGCCACCTTCCTCTCCTCCAATGCCACCTTCCTCTCCTCGGCCGCCACCCTCCTCTCCTCAGCGGCGACATCTTGGTTCCTTGCCATCTTCCTCACCTCGTTCGCTTCCTTTCTTGCATTCGCAATAGCTTCCATAGCATTTTTAGCTCGTCATCTCCTTTCCTCTTCTTATTTTCTTTTGCGTCTTTCTTGCATCCATCCGGTCTTTTTGGCTTGGAGTACGAAACCGAGTTTGGTGTAGGGTTTCTCTTGTCATCATCACTTGATGCCTCCTCATCATCATCATCCAAATCAATAGTTCTCTTGCGCTTGTTGCTCTCATCATCATCATCATCGATGGCATCACGGGGCTTCCATTTCTCATCATCCTTCAACTCTTCATAACAATGAGGCAAGGTAAATGGTCTCCCTTTCTTGATCTTTCCTTTCTTGGTCTTCTTCTCCTCTCCTTGGAACAAGTTTTGTGCAATATTGAGCTATAAACAAAAAAACAAGTTAGCACTAGAAACACCAAGAAGAAGCATGATGAACATGGAAGAATCATGAAAGAAATGGCACTTACCCTATCTATATCATTAGTGACACTTGGGTTCAACTTGTCAACCACTTTTGACAATGTCGGTTGATTGTCGGCCACCGGGAGTGAAGAGATCTTTCGGAGCGGTCAATTCCACTTTTGTTGTGTACATCAAAGTGTTCATTCATTCGGAGCCAATATGCGTCTCTACTTTGATCCCCTCAAACGGAGGGATCCCTCGACACTTGCAACTAAGTATTGCATAGCAAGATGTCTTCATCCATGGTGTAGTTGCCCCCTCTTCCTTTCGGTGCATTGATAACCCACAAGTATAGGGGATCGCAACAGTTTTCGAGGGTAGAGTATTCAACCCAAATTTATTGACTCGACACAAGGGGAGCCAAAGAATATTCTCAAGTATTAACAGTTGAGTTGTCAATTCAACCGCACCTGAAAGACTTAATATCTGTAGCAAAGTATTTAGTAGCAAAGTAATATGATAGTAGCAGTAACGGTAGCAGTTTTGTAGCAAGCGTAACAGTGGCAACGGAAAAGTAACTAAGCAAAGATCAATATATGAAAAGCTCGTAGGCAATGGATCAGTGATGGATAATTATGTCAGACGCGATTCCTCATGCAACAGTTATAACATAGGGTGACACGGAACTAGCTCCAGTTCATCAATGTAATGTAGGCATGTATTCTGAATATAGTCATACCTGCTTATGGAAAAGAACTTGCATGACATCTTTTGTCCTACCCTCCCGTGGCAGCGGGGTCCTATTGGAAACTAAGGGATATTAAGGCCTCCTTTTAATAGAGTACCGGACCAAAGCATTAACACTTAGTGAATACATGAACTCCTCAAACTACGGTCATCACCGGTAAGTATCCCGATTATTGTCACTTCAGGGTTAACGGATCATAACACATAATAGGTGACTATAGACTTGCAAGATAGGATCAAGAACTCACATATATTCATGAAAACATAATAGGTTCAGATCTAAAATCATGGCACTCGGGCCCTAGTGACAAGCATTAAGCATAGCAAAGTCGTAGCAACATCAATCTCAGAACATAATGGATACTAGGGATCAAACCCTAACAAAACTAACTCGATTACATGATAAATCTCATCCAGCCCATCACCGTCCAGCAAGCCTATGATGGAATTACTCACACACGGCGGTGAGCATCATGAAATTGGTGATGGAGGCAGGTTGATGATGATAATGGCGACGGATTCCCCTCTCCGGAGCCCCAAACGGACTCCAGATCAGCTCTCCGAGAGAGATTAGGGCTTGGCGGTAGCTCCGTATCGTAAAACGTGATGAATCCTTCTCTCTGCTTTTTTTCTCCCCGAACGTGAATATATGGAGTTAGAGTTGAGGTCGGTGGAGCACCAGGGGGGCCATGAGGTAGGCGGGCGCGCCCAGGGGGGTAGGCGCGCCCCCCACCCTCGTGGACAGGGTGTGGGCCCCCTGGCCTTGATTCTTTCACCAGTATTTTTTATATATTCCAAAAATATTCTCCGTTGATTTTCAGGTCATTCCAAGAACTTTTATTTCTGCACAAAAATAACACCATGGCAATTCTGCTGAAAACAGCGTCAGTCCGGGTTAGTTCCATTCAAATCATGCAAGTTAGAGTCCAAAACAAGGGCAAAAGTGTTTGGAAAAGTAGATACATTGGAGACGTATCAACTCCCCCAAGCTGAAACCTTTGCTTGTCCTCAAGCAATTCAGTTGATAAACTGAAACTGATAAAGAAAAACTTCTACAAACTCTGTTTGCTCTTGTTGTTGTAAATATGTAAAGCCAGCATTCAAGTTTTCAGCAAAGATTATGAACTAACCATATTCACAATATCATTTAGGTCTCATGTTTACTCATATCAATGGCATAATCAACTAGTGAGCAATAATAATAAATCTCGGATGACAACACTTTCTCAAAACAATCATAATATGATATAACAAGATGGTATCTCGCTAGCCCTTCCTAAGACCACAAAACATAAATGCAGAGCACCCCTGAAGATCAAGGACTGACTGGAAATTGTAATTCATGGTAAAAGAGATCCCATCAAGTCATACTCAATGTAAACCAACAATAATACATGCAAATGACAGCGGTGCTCTCCAATTGGTGCTTTTTAATAAGAGGATGATGACTCGGCATAAAAGTAAATAGACAAGCCCTTCTCAGAGGGAAGCAGGGATTTGTAGAGGTGCCAGAGCTCGATTTTGAAATAGAGATGGATAATATTTTGAGCGGTATACTTTCATTGTCAACATAACAACCGAGAGATCTCGATATCTTCCATGCTACAGACATTATAGGCAGTTCCCAAGCAGAATGGTAAAGTTTATACTCCCCCACCACCAACAAGCATCAATCCATGGCTTGCCCGAAACAACGGGTGCCTCCAACTAACAACAATCCTGGGGGAGTTTTGTTTACAATTATTTTGATTTGATTTGAGCATGGGACTGGGCATCTCGGTGACCAGCCATTTTCTCGTGAGTGAGGAGCGGAGTCCACTCCTCTTGAGAATAACCCGCCTAGCATGGAAGATACAGACAACCCTAGTTGATACATGAGCTATTCGAGTATACAAAACAGAATTTCATTTGAAGGTTTAGAGTTTGGCACATACAAATTTACTTGGAACGGCAGGTAGATACCGCATATAGGAAGGTATGGTGGACTCATATGGAATAACTTTTGGGGTTTATGGAGTTGGATGCACAAGCAGTATTCCCGCTTAGTACAAGTGAAGGCTAGAAAGAGACTGGGAAGCGACCAGCTAGAGAGCGACAACAGTCATGAACATGCATTAAAATTAATGAACACTGAATGCAAGCATCAGTAGGATATAAATCACCATGAACATAAATATCATGGAGGCTATGTTGATTTTGTTTCAACTACATGCGTGAACATGTGCCAAGTCAAGCCACTCGAATCAGTCAAAGGAGGATACCACCCTATCATACCGCATGACAACCATTTTAATAGCATGTTGGCATGCAAGGTAAACCATTATAAACTCCTAGCAAATTAAGCATGGCATGAGCAACTATAATCTCTAATTGTCATTGCAAACATGTTTCATTCATAATAGGCTGAATCAGGAATGATGAACTAATCATATTTACAAAAACAAAGAGAGGTCGAGTTCATACCAGCTTTTCTCATCTCAATCAGTTCATCATATATCGTCATTATTGCCTTTCACTTGCACAAACGAACATTGTGAATAATAGTAATAGTGCACGTGCATTGGACTAAGCTGGAATCTGCAAGCATTCAATTCAAGAGAGAAGACAAGGTAATATGGGATCTTTGTTAGATCAACAATAATGCATATGAGATCCACTCAACATTTTCATCGTGGTCTTCTCCTCTCGACCCCCAAAGAAAAGAAAGGAAATAAAACTATTTACACGAGAAAGCTCCCAACAAGCAAAAGAAGAACGAGAAATCTTTGGGGGTTTTCTTTTTATTATTACCACTACAAGCATGGAAAGTAAACTAGCTAAAAGCTACAACTAATTTTTTTGGTTTTCTTAAGGGTTTTTTAAACACACAAGAAGAAAGCTTAAAACGGAAAATAAACTACCATGGATGATACAATGAAAAAGTATGAGCACCGACAACTGGCATGAGTGTGTGAACATGAATGTAATGTTGGTGAGAGATATCTACTCCCCCAAGCTTAGGCTTTTGGCCTAAGTTGGTCTATGGCCACGGCTGGCCTGGTGGAAATCCAAAGTTGTAACTGGGGTCATACTGGGATGCAACAGTTATTGCCTCACGAGCTGCAGCTTGGAGGCGGGCTGCCTCCGTCCTCCTCTCGTACTTGTTCGCCTCCTCCCTGGTTATAACATATCTCCCTTTTGTCTGAAAATCAAAGAAAGCAGGAGCAGGGAGAGCAACATGGACGGTGCGTCGTTTGTCAAAGATTAGTCGGTACTGGAGGAACTGATCGTTCCTCTCAACAAACTGATGACGAACCATATCATTATAATATAGATAAGCAGGAGGCAACTCAATATCATCCCCGCGTATCGGTATATCAAGAAAGTTAGCTACATGAGTTGCATAAATTCCACCAAAAAAATCTCCAGTTAAACTATTAAGATGCAACCTACGTGCAAAAATAGCCCCCAAGTTTTATTGTTTATCTCCTAATACAGCACTCTTGAGAACACTAAGATCGGGAACACACATGTGACATGCCTCATCCTTACCATTAATGCATCTACCCATGAAGAGAGCAAAATAATGTATGGCAGGAAAATGAATGCTCCCTATGGTAGCTTGTGTTAATTCTCTAGATTCCCCCATAGTGATACTAGCAAGAAATTCTTTAAATTCAGATTTGTGAGGTTCACTAGCACTACCCCACTGCGGGAGTTTACAAGCAGTATTAAAACCTTCTAAGTCCATGGTATAAGATTTATCATAAAGATCAAATAGGACATTATGAGAATTGCACAAGGATGTAAATTTAAACCTTCTCACAAATGAATCAGTTAAATAGAGGTATTGCCGGCACTTATCTGACATGAAGCTCTCAAGATCAGTGTTACACACATATGTGTCAAATTCTTCCTTGATGCCTGCCTGGACCATGAAATCCTCTGACGGCCATTCACAAGGCCGCACTTGAGCCTCCCTTGGTAGTTCATAATCTGACTCGCGTATTGCGGGCCTTGGGCCTTGCTTCCTTGAGGAACCACCTTGGTACATTTTCCCAAACATATTTCTTCCTCTGAAAAATTTCTGAAATTTTTTAGTGACTCAAAATAAAAGTGAACCAAACTCAACAAAATTGATAGCAACTACTCCTACAAGTGTCTAGAGGTTATATCATGCATTAAAACTACTTTTGACCACATAAATTTGGCATGCAAGCTCAGGAACAGGGTCACCTAGGCAGCAAAATTTTTGCAACAAATAAAGCACTAGAACAAAAACTAATTGGGCCATTCGAGGAGTCACATACCGAAGAACAATCCCCCAAAGTAGTTTTGTGAATGGAGCTTTGAGCAAAGAGATCGAAAATGGCAGCAAGATGAGCTAGAACACGGGTTTGAGCTGGTGGATGATTTTTTCTGGAGGAAGACGAAGTGTGTGGGTGCAAGAATAAGTGGAGGGGACCCACGTGGGGTTCACAAGGCAGGGGGTGCTCCCTCCACCCTCATGGGCACATGGTGAAGCCCCCTGGTGTGTTCTCAGTACAATAATTCTTAAATATTCTAGAAAAATTCATATTAAATTTTTAGGGCATTTGGAGAACTTTTATTTTCGGGGTATTTTTTATTGCAAGGATAATTCAGAAAACAGACAGGAAATACTATTTTTACTTTATTTAATTTAAATAATAGAAAGTAGAAAGAGGGTACGTAAAGTTGTGCTTTCTAACTTCATCCATCCCATGCCCATCAAAAGGAATCCACTAACAAGGTTGATCAAGTCCTGTTAACAAACTAATTCCGAATTGCATGAAACCGGAGAAATTTCGAATAACACTAGGTTACCTCAACGGGGATATGCACATCCCCAACAATAAGAATTTCATATTTCTTCTTGACAATAGGAAGAGGAAATTCAAAGCCTCCAATAGTAATTGTTGAGATTTTTCCAATAGAATTGATACTATGGACTTGAGGTTGTTTCCTCGGAAAGTGTACCGTATGCTCATTACCATTAACATGAAAAGTGACATTGCCTTTGTTGCAATAAATAACAGCCCGTGCAGTATTCAAAAAGGGTCTGCCAAGGATAATCGACATACTATCATCCTCGGGAATATCAAGAATAACAAAGTCCGTTAAAATAGTAACGTTTGCAACCACAACAGGCACATCCTCACAAATATCGACAGGTATGGCAGTTGATTTATCAGCCATTTGCAAAGATATTTCAGTAGGTGTCAACTTATTTAAATCAAGTCTACAATATAAAGAGAGAGGCATAACACTAACACTAGCTCCAAGATCACATAAAGCAGTTTTAACATAGTTTCTTTTAATGGAGCATGGTATAGTTGGTACTCCGGGATATCCTAGTTTCTTAGGTATTCCACCCTTAAAAGTATAATTAGCAAGCATGGTGGAAATTTCAGCTTCCGGTATCTTTCTTTTATTAGTAACAATATTTTTCATGTACTTAGCATAAGGATTCATTTTAAGCATATCAGTCAAACGCATACGCAAAAAGATAGGTCAATCATTTCAGCAAAACGCTCAAAATCCTCATAATCCTTTTTCTTGGATGGTTTAGGAGGAAAAGTCATGGGTTTCTGAACCCATGGTTCTCTTTCCTTATCGTGCTTCCTAGCAACAAAGTCTCTCTTATCATAACGTTGATTCTTTGATTGTGGGTTATCAAGATCAACAACATGTTCAATCTCTACACCATTGTCATTGCTAGGTTGAGCATCAACATGAACATCATCATTAACATTATCACAAGGTTCATGTTCATTACCATATTGTGTTTCAGCATCAGAAATAGAAATATCATTGGGATTCTCAGGTGTGTCAACAACAGGTTCACTAGAAGCATGTAAAGTCCTATCATTTTTCTTCTTCTTCTTCTTAGAAGAACTAGGTGCATCAACATTAGTTCTCTGAGAATCTTGCTCAATTCTCTTAGGATGGCCCTCAGGATACAAAGGTTCCTGAGTCATTTTACCCCCTCTAGTCATAACTCTAACAACATTATCATTTTTCTTATTATTTAATTCATTGAGCAAATCATTCTGAGCCTTAAGTACTTGTTCTACTTGAGTGGTAACCATAGAAGCATGTTTACTAATAAGTTTAAGTTCACCTTTAACTCTAGACATATAATAACTCAAGTGTTCAATAATATAAGCATTGCATTTCAATTGTCTACCAACATAAGCATTGTAGTTTTCTTGTTTAACAATAAAATTATCAAACTCATCTAAGCATTGGCTAGCAGACTTATTACGAGGAATATCACCTTCATCAAATCTATAGGGAGAATTTACCTTTACTACCCATGTCGGGTTATCAAGACCATGTATTTCTTCAATAGGTGGTAAATTCTTAACATCTTCAGCTTTAATACCTTTTCTTTCATAGATTTCTTTGCCTCTTGCATATTTTCAGGACTGAGAAATAGAATACCCCTTTTCTCCGGAGTTGGATTAGGAGGTGGTTCAGGAAGTGTCCAATCATTTTCATTACTCAACATATTATTCAATAGCAATTCAGCTTGATCAACAGTTCTTTCCTTGAAAACACAACCAGCACAACTATCCAGGTGGTCTCTGGAAGCATCGGTTAGTCCATTATAAAAGATATCAAGTATTTCATTTTTCTTGAGAGGATGATCAGGCAAAGCATTAAGCAATTGGAGAAGCCTCCCCCAAGCTTGTGGGGGACTCTCTTCTTCAATTTGCACAAAAATATATATTTCCCTTAAAGCAGCTTGTTTCTTATGAGCGGGGAAATATTTAGCAGAGAAGTAATAAATCATATCCTAGGGACTACGCACACAACCAGGATCAAGAGAATTAAACCATGTTTTAGCATCACCCTTTAATGAGAACAGAAATAACTTAAGGATAAAGTAAGAGCGATTTTTCTCATCATTAGTGAACGGGGTGGCTATATCATTTAATTTAGTAAGATGAGCCACAACAGTTTCAGATTCATAGCCATAAAAAGGATCAGATTCAACCAAAGTAATTAACTCAGGATCAGTAGAGAAATCATAATCCTTATCGGAAATAAAGATAGGTGAAGTAGCAAAAGCAGGGTCATATTTCATTCTAGCATTCAAAGACTTTTCTTTAAGCTTAGCTAATAATTTCTTAAGATCAGATCTATCATTGCAAGCTAAGAAGTCTCTAGTAGTTTCTTCATCCATAACATAACCCTCAGGCACAACAGGCAATTCATATCTAGGGGAGAATCTTCATCATCACTTTCATCAATATTATCAGTTTCAATAATTTCATTCTCTCTAACCCTAGCAAGTTGTTCATCAAGAAATTCACCTAGTGGCACAGTATTATCAAGCATAGAAGTAGTTTCATCATAAGTATCATGCAAAGCAGAAGTGGCATCATCAATAACATGCGACATATCAGAATTAATAGCAGGAGTAGGTGTCGCAAGTTTACTCAAAACAGAAGGTGAATCAAGTGCAGAGCTAGATGGTGGTTCCTTACCTCCCCTCGTAGTTGAGGGAAAAATCTTGGTTATTTTGTCTTTCAAGTTCTTCATAGCGATCAGCAGATATAAATCCCAAGTGACTCAAAGAATAGAGCTATGCTCCCCGGCAACGGTGCTAGAAAATAGTCTTGATAACCCACAAGTATAGGGGATCACAACAGTTTTTGAGGGTAGAGTATTCAACCCAAATTTATTAATTCGACACAAGGGGAGCCAAAGAATATTCTCAAGTATTAATAGTTGAGTTGTCAATTCAACCGCACCTGAAAGACTTAATATCTGCAGCAAAGTATTTAGTAGCAAAGTAATATGATAGTAGCAGTAATGATAGCAGAAGTAACGGTAGCAGTTTTATAGCAAGCGTAACAGTGGCAACGGAAAAGTAACTAAGCAAAGATCAATATATGAAAAGCTCGTAGGCAATGGATCAGTGATGGATAATTATGTCAGATGCGATTCCTCATGCAACAGTTATAACATAGGGTGACACAGAACTAGCTCCAGTTCATCAATGTAATGTAGGCATGTATTCTGAATATAGTCATACGTGCTTATGGAAAAGAACTTGCATGACATCTTTTGTCCTACCCTCCCGTGGCAGCAGGGTCCTATTGGAAACGAAGGGATATTAAGGCCTCCTTTTAATAGAGTACTGGACCAAAGCATTAACACTTAGTGAATACATGAACTCCTCAAACTATGGTCATCACCGGTAAGTATCCCGATTATTGTCACTTCGGGATTAACGGATCATAACACATAATAGGTGACTATAGACTTGCAAGATAGGATCAAGAACTCACATATATTCATGAAAACATAATAGGTTCAGATTTGAAATCATGGCACTCGGGCCCTAGTGACAAGCATTAAGCATAGCAAAGTCATAGCAACATCAATCTCAGAACATAATGGATACTAGGGATCAAACCCTAACAAAACTAACTCGATTACATGATAAATCTCATCCAACCCATCACCATCCAGCAAGCCTACGATGGAATTACTCACGCACGACGGTGAGCATCATGAAATTGGTGATGGAGGCAGGTTGATGATGATGATGGCAACGGATTCCCCTCTCCGGAGCCCCGAATGGACTCCAGATCAGCCCTCCCAAGAGAGATTAGGGCTTGGCGGCGGCTCCGTATCGTAAAATGCGATGAATCCTTCTCTCTGCTTTTTTCTCCCCGAATGTGAATATATGGAGTTGGAGTTGAGGTCGGTGGAGCACCAGGGGGGCCACGAGGTAGGGGCGCACCCAGGGGGTAGGCGGGCCCCCCACCCTCGTGGACAGGGTGTGGGCCCCCTGGCCTTGATTCTTTCACCATTATTTTTTATATATTCCAAAAATATTCTCCGTTGATTTTTAGGTCATTCCAAGAACTTTTATTTCTGCACAAAAATAACACCATGGCAATTCTGCTGAAAACAGCGTTGGTCCGGGTTAGTTCCATTCAAATCATGCAAGTTAGAGTCCAAAGCAAGGGCAAAAGTGTTTGGAAAAGTAGATGCATTGGAGACGTATCATGCATCGACGATGCCCTCACCATCCACGTCCACCTCAAACTCATGATCATCGAAATGCATCTCATTGGTTTGAGACCAATGAGAATTGTTGGAGCCAACACCCATAGTTGACATATATGCCTCATTATTGAAACTACAAGGTATATACAATGAAGCAAATAAGCTATCCATATGTAACGCCCTCGATGCGGCTATATCTCCCACGTGTCGAAGCACGACTTAGAGGCATAACCGCATTGAAAGCAATGTCGCAAGTGAGGTAATCTTCACACAACCCATGTAATACATAAGGGAAAAGGATACATAGTTGGCTTACAATCGCCACTTCACACAATACAAGAATAAAGCATTACATCATCCAGATACAAACAAGGTCCGACTACGGAACCAAAATAAAAGAAGACTACCCCAACTGCTACACAGATCCCCGATCGTCCCAACTGGGCTCCACTACTGATCAACTGGAAACGGAACAACACAAAGAAACGAGGTCTTCATCGAGCTCCTCCTTGAGCTTGATTGCGTCATCTGCACGGTTCAACGGCACCTGCAAACTAGTTTTGGAAGTATCTGTGAGTCACGGTGATTCAGCAATCTCACACCCTCGCGATCAAGACTATTTAAGCTTATAGGAAGGGTAAAAGGTATGAGGTGGAACTACAGCAAGCGACTAGCATATATGGTGGCTAACATACGCAAATGAGAGCGAGAAGAGAAGGCAAAGCACGGTCGAGAAACTATGATCAAGAAGTGATCCTAGAACAACCTACGTCAAGCATAACTCCAACACCGTGTTCACTTCCCGGACTCCGCCGAGAAGAGACCATCACGGTTACACACGCGGTTGATGTATTTTAATTAAGATCAACTTCAGGTTTTCTACAACCGGACATTAACAAATTCCCATCTGCCCATAACTGCGGGCACGGCTTTCGAAAGTTCAAATCCCTGCAGGGGTGTCCCAACTTAGCCCATCACAAGCTCTCACGGTCAACGAAGGATATTCCTTCTAGCGGGAAGACCCGATCAGGCTCAGAATCCCGATTACAAGACATTTCGACAATGGTAAAACAAGACCAGCAAAGCCACCCAGATGTGCCGACAAATCCCGATAGGAGCTGCACATATCTCGTTCTTAGGGCACACCGGATGAGCAAGACGTCGGGTGGGCCAGCCCAGAGTTGCCCCTGGTAGCTCCGGACATCGCTCAGTTGGACCAACACTTAGAGAAGCACTGGCTCGGGGGGTTAAAATAAAGATGACCTTGAGTCTGCAGAACCCAAGGGAAAGAAAAGGCTAGGTGGCGAATGGTAAAACCAATGTTGGGCATTGCTGGAGGAGTTTTATTCAAGGCGAACTGTCAAGGGGTTCCCATTATAACCCAACCGCGTAAGGAACGCAAAATCCGGGAACATAACACCGATATGACGGAAACTAGGGCGGCAAGAGTGGAACAAAACACCAAGCATAAGGCCGAGCCTTCCACCCTTAACCAAGTATATAGATGCATTAATTAAATAAGAGATATTGTGATATCCCAACAAAATATCCATGTTCCAATCATGGAACAAACTTCATCTTCACCTGCAACTAACAACGCTATAAGAGGGGCTGAGCAAAGCGGTAACATAGCCAAACAACGGTTTGCTAGGACAAGGTGGGTTAGAGGCTTGGCTTAACAATATGGGAGGCATGATATAGCAAGTGGTAGGTATCGCAGCATAGGCATAGCAAAAGAGCGAGCATCTATCAAGCAAAGATAGAAGTGATTTCAAGGGTATGGTCATCTTGCCTGACATCCCACAAGGAAGAAGAACGAGTCCATGAAGAAGATAAACAGACAAAGTCGAACGAATCCTCACAACACGACGTTATCGAAACCAACCCGAAGAAGCAACACCGGAAAGAAGCAAACAACATAGTAAACAACCACCACATAAACATGGCATGATGTGCAAACAAGTATGATGCATGTCCGGCTTAAATATGCATGGCATGGCAAAGTGCACAAACAATACTACAAATTAAGTGGATCTCAATATGCAACGAGTTGCATATTGACGGAACACCACATGACTTATTTAGTTCTCTCTCGGTTATGTACCCAACAATATTAAATGTTATTAAGCATGGCAAGAGGTGAAGCATAAAAGAAACTATCTAACTAAGCAATTTAAATGGGGCCGGATATAACAAACAACAAATCCGGTAAAACCCCATATGCATTTATCAATTTGGTGCAACAACAATTTTAAACATTTAAATGTTGTTATCATGATGCGGATGTCATGTTCAAGCTTATGCATTTTTTTATTAAAAATTGACAAGAGCATTATAAAACATTTGTCACCGTGGTGGAAAGGAAAAAGGGTGCCACGGCAACGATAACAAAAATGGTGCCACGGCAACGTTCCGGTTCCGGTAACTCGATTGAGATACCGATGCAAAGGAGAAGTTTGCGGATGCGTGCAAAAGATGGTGGGGCGCTCCCGGATTCTGGGTGTCCCACGAGTCGAAGGCATGGAAGCGAGAGACACTCCGGACACGGTGCAGACAAAGGGTGCATCTCATACGACACAAGCATTCGTTCTCAGACGATCGTCCCGGGGTTATACCTTTGAAGCGTGCGTTTTCGAAGTGTATCGAGTCGGCGTAGAGGAAGTAGTGGAAGTAAACGTTCTCGGACGTCGAGGGAAGTAGTGTTTCACGCGACGGTAGTCGAAGTAGTCGTCCTATCGTTCATCGGCGATCATCGGAGCGGTAGTGGAAGTAGAGGTACATGACGACGGTAGAGATACTCGCAACGGTAGTGGTACACGTTTTTGTAGAAGGACTTGACGAATCCGAGTCACTTGGGGTCGACGGTAGACGTTCACGTTTCGAGGAGGAAGTAGAGGTTCTCGCGATCTCGGCGACGGTAGTTGTTCATGGCGCTTGTGACTCGCGGTTCTTCGGGCAACGGTAGTCGTACACTTTCGTAGATGTTCAAGGCCGTCAGTAGGGGAGCTCGCGGTATTGCGATGATAGTGGTACAAGGTCGTCGGGGTACTTGCTGGTCCGGTCTTGACGGTCTTGTTTTTGCGACGGTAATCATTCACGTTCCGTGGAATTTCGAGTCACCGGTAAAGGATCTTGGCGGTCCAGAGGGGGTACTTGTCGGATCCACAACACTATGACCGTTCGTGGCAGAGGAGCTTGATGTTCACGGGTCTCCCAAAGGCGTCGTGGTACTTGGCGACATCAGATACGTAGAGGTACTTGGCGGTTTTGTGTAGACGGACTTGCGGTGGTCTTGGACCGGGTGAACTTGGCGTATCCGGCAGCGGAAAGCACACAACCCGCAGTCGGTAGAGTTTGCGGGCACCCAGAGGAAGGTCGGTGAGGACTTGGCGGGGCAGAGCGCTACAACAAAGCCAGCAGGGTCCTCGGGCCACGCGAGGGAGAGGAGCGGCGCAAGGCGACACTGGGTGACTGCGGGCATGCCCCAGCGGCCTCGGTCGCCGGCAGTAGAGGGGCGAGGCGAGCGGTGGCCTCCTGCGGACGCGTACGGCGGCGCTGCAGAAGGACAGCGGCAGCAGGGCGCGAAGGAGCTTGGGGATGTCGATCTGGTCACCTCCGAGGCTTGGGCGCGCCAGAGCTTCGAGCTGTAGGCGGCGGACGGCATCTGTGGCTGCTCCCGGAGCTGCTGGAGGTGAAGTGGCAGGAGGCACGGCAGCGCTTGACTCTGGCGGGATCGAGGGAGGAGCGGGTGGCAGCCTCTAGGCGCGCGGCTATGCAGGCTCCAGGCGGATGAGACGGACGGCAGCGGCCCGCTGGTCGCCGGCAGGGGCGGCTGGAGTCGAGGAAGCAGGAGGCCGAGGCACGGGTGAGGAAGATGGACGCGGCCGGTGCGCGCGACGGTGGTGCACGGCGCATGGGAGAGGGAGGAGGGCAGCAGAGGGAG
The DNA here is from genome assembly GCF_003073215.2 of Triticum urartu. Taxonomy (NCBI): domain Eukaryota; kingdom Viridiplantae; phylum Streptophyta; class Magnoliopsida; order Poales; family Poaceae; genus Triticum; species Triticum urartu. Next base: position 354,527,113 of record NC_053023.1, read on the forward strand.
GTGGCAGTGTAGATTCGCACGGTGGGGAGGCGAAGGTGCCAGCAGCGGGGTGGTTCGGCGCTCGAGTGGCACACCCCTTCTCTCTCTGGCGGCGGAACGAGGAAGAGAGGGATTGGGACGAGGGAGAGATCGAGAGGAGAGAGGAGTCTGGTTGCGCGGGACCCTGGCGGCGCAAGGGGAAACGAGGGAGAGGGGAGTCGGGCTCCCTGGAGTCTAGGGTTGGGTTAGGTTAGGTGGGCTTAGGGAAGATGGGCCAAAGCGGTAGAGGGCGCTGGTTGTAGGGGCCCAAGTGGGCTACGGGGATGGACGGCCTAGCTGGATCTCTCCCTCCGTTTTCTATTACTCATAAGAAGAAAAAACATATGAGATAAAAGAAAAGAACGGAGGAGTAGCAAAGGAGTTTGATAGGGAGAAAAGTCTTTCCAGACTCACAAAAATATGCTTAATCCCAGAAAATAGAAGTTAGCACGAATGCAAGATTTAAATTCAAACTCATTTGAATTAAATTCAAATGATTTGAATAGGAAGTGAGGGTTGGGAAGGTCCAAAAATGTTCGGATTTTTGGTGGAGCTCCGGAAAATGGAGAAAGGGTAAATAGCAAAGTTAGAGGCCAAGAGTCATGATAACAAAGGCATTGGGGTTTTGCAAGTGTGTTATGGTAATTCCACAAGAATGGAAATATTTATAATAGCTCCCTAATATCGGGAGGATATGTTATAAAGAGAAGTCACCCTGTGAATTCCCTCGATTTAAAAGGACCGAAGATCCATGCAATTTATTTAGTGAGTTTTAAAACGGGTTGCATGATGACATGATGCAATGCACATGATGCAAAGATGAAATGCAACGGACCAAACAAAAACACACAACGAAACCCGGAAACCCTGGAAGGCATCTGAAGCTCCGGTCTTGGGGCGTCACACCATATGTATGCATTCAAACAACAACAACAAAAAGTTGGCGAAATTTTACCTTGTGGGCATTTCATCGAATACCATGTGCGTGTCAGCCGCCGACTCAACAAGTGAGCTCACTGGTGCATCGGTCACCGCCGCATCCGTCGCACGCCATGCAAGCTTCTTCCTCGACGTCCTAGAGGAGCCGTCCGTCGCCTTGTTCTTCTTCATGGATACTTTGCCCTTCTTCGTCTGCGCCACATTTGGGAGCTTCAAGAGGGGGGCACGAGGCTTCATGGCGGGCGCTGGCGCGACGCAACATGGCGCCAAGGTCGTCTGTGGCGGCATGAAAAGGCCGCACGCGATGCCAGTGCTTGGAGGAGCACTGGCAGAGGCGAAGCCAAAGCTCCCTGCGGTAGTGTTTGCGGCGGCGGCGGCGCCGGTGGAGCGGTCGTGGGTGTAGGAAGGGGTGAGGGGGGTGCCGACGCGTCCGTCCATCGGCCAATTCGCCGCCGCGGGCGCGGGCAGGGCGAAAGTGGCGCAGCGAAGAGGGTGTGGCACAAGCGCTCGAGTGTGCGGCACGCGGAAGCGGGCGCAGCAAATTAACGGTGCGCGATGGTGTTTCGAACCGCGCACTGAACTCTTTATGTCGTGCGTGCGGTTATTGCTCCTCCGTTGGAGCTCGCTGAGCGGTTACGCACGCGCTAAAAACCAAAAATATCCGGCGCGGCGCTTATATAGCGCGGCTGTTAGTGTCTGAGTCTTTTCACTGGTCTCTCGTCAGGTTGGAGGATCAGATTTACAGAGTGGAGTTCCCTAGGAGGGAGGACCTTCACCACCTGCTAAAGTGGGGACTCAATAAAGTGCCCGGGATTAAGTGCATTCTTGAGTTTGATGAGTGCAAAAAACCTGAGCCGATGGGGATACCGCTAGAAAAGGCTTGGGTCAAGCTCTCAGGAGTTCCAGAGACTCTTCTTAATGACTATCTTATTGTTGCGAGTCTTGGCTCTCTGTTAGGTAAAATAGAGAAGGTGGACATGCCATTCACACGCCTACATGGAGAGGCGAGGCTACTTGTTGGTGTTGTGAATGCGGATTATATTCCAGACTTCGTGTCGTGGACTTATGATGGGGTGTCTTATGACCTCGATATTGTGGTTGAGGTTCAGTAGGCAAATAATAATTCTGGGACTATTGATGTTGATATGACTGACGGTGGAGATGGTAGTGGTGATGGTGGTGGTGGCCAGGGATGGAAGGCAATCCCGGCGATCACAGTGGATAGGACAAACCTGCTAGAAAACCCACACATTCGACTGAGTTGAAGACTGACAAGGGGTCGGCGCCCCCAACCACTTCGGCGGCATCTCTTCGGTTTGGTTCATTTTGGGCGGTGTCCGCACCGAGCCGTCTTTGGGGTGACCGCGTGGAGATAGAGGACTCTGATGATGATCTTCCAGCATAGGAGGTGGTGGTGGAGGAGCACCGATAGATGGTGGATGAGGTTTCACCGCAGCTGACGCCGTATCGCCGCCCAGCCACCCCCATGGTGATAGAGGTGTCTATGGCGGTGGTGGCAGTGAAGGGTCGACCGACAACGACCTCTCCATCTCCTATAGTGGAGGGTTCTAGCCATCCATCTCGCTCTCCGGCGTCATGTTCGATCAGTTCGACACAGGTGGTGACCAGATCTGGCGGTGATGATAGCAGATCGACAGGGATCCGTACTTCGGGCGTCGCGGTTATTGGTACCGCGGTGGAGCAGTCTGGGAGGCCAGTGTCTCCCATCACTTCTGACTTAGTCGGGCATACGGCAGGTGGCCACAGCCCGGCTGGAGTCGCTCGGGAGGACGTCATCACTTTTGGACGTCATCGCTTTGGGAGGTATTCCGGACAGACGGTTCAGTCACCGGATCTAGGGTCAACCGGACATGGATGACATACAGATGGGGCGAGCCATGAGGGCCGCCAAGCTTCGAGACATCGAAGTTCAGACAGGTATGTCAGTTAATACAAGTTGTTCAATTCTGCACTTTTCTGAGCATGATATTATTGACAAAGCCAACAACCTAGGGATCTCTCGTGGTAGTAATGACAAAGAAATCGCAAAATCAATTAATGATCTGCTAGATTTAGAGACAGATAGAGTTGTGGATTTAATACGACATCTAGCAGCGGTAAAACCCATGAATGAAGCAGAAATCAATGATCTTGGAGTAACTGCGCTTCAGAGTCTCTGTGAGGATTTGGTCCCCACGGAGGGCTTAGAGGCGGCGGCGGAGGAGGATATGGTTCCAGAGGGATATGTGGCCCCTTTGCAGCCAGAGGCCACTCCTGACACCGATGCTCAACCTATTCAGGAGATGAAGGATAAACCAAGAAAAACCTGGAAGAGGAAGGTTTATCCTACATCGGCGGCGCGTCAGAGTGCGAGAGTTAAACAAAAGAAAAAAATTCCATGATGAAATATGAAAGGGATATTATGGAATAGCAGAGGTCTAGTGGACTTGGCTAAAAGGAGATTCCTTAGCGATACATCAGTAGAACAAAAATTATATTTTATGGCTTTATTGGAGACGGGTAGAGATAATTTCACCTCCCAGTTTCTCAACACCGTTTTAGGGGGGGTTGATTTTGACTGGCATTGTTTACCTCCAAGAGGGAGAACCGGAGTGATACTACTTGGGGTGAAATGCGAAACTTTAGAGGTGCTGCAGCAGAGCGTCCCTCCAGGAGTGGCGTCCCTCCTTGCCGCCATCGCGGTCGTCGTCGTCCCGTTGTGGCCCCAGCTGCAGCCCTCCACAGCCGGAGGGGGCCACAACAGTAGGGTAGCGCCGAGCTTGGCCCTGCCCGTCCTCGACGTGCATCGTCCAAGACCCAGGCCAGACCGCGGGCACGGCTCTCCCCTGGTCAGAGTCTGAGGACGGCATGCCACTCTACGCCGAGTGGGAGGAGCGAGGAGATGGCGGAGACCAGTCTTCAACTCTGTCGACGTGGATCAGCAAGTCGTGGCGCTTGACCCACGGTGGCGGTGCCACCTCCCTGCTCGGTGGCGAGTATCCGAGCATGGCCTCGACGCGGCCCATGCCACAGGGTGCCCTCCACAGCGTGTGGTTTGGTAGGGATGTGGGCAACATCCCAGACCCAAACCCAGCATGCAAACGTCTTCGTGTGGCCGCGCTCGTGTGTACGGCTGTCTAGCCTGTCGATGATGCAGCGCTTGCCGAGCACCTTCTCCGCCCCCGCAGCGACCAGAGCTGCATCGGCATCTTCTCGATAACGACCCAGACGTGCAACATGAAGTCTTGGAAGATGACATGGTCGTCCTCATGCCACGGCTTGATGGCGAAGGGGGTGCCGTCGACGGTGAGCACGCCGAGCCACACCGCATTGTCCCGGTGCGCCGAGAGCTCGAAGTGCACTAGGAAATCTTCAGGGTCGTGACAGGTCACGCATAGCAGGTGGGGCAGGGTGTGGAGCTGCGCGTCGATGGCGCGACCCATCGACATCGGGCTAGCGGCATGCTGCTTTGTCGTGGCGGTGAGCAGCACGATGTGGCGGCGCAGCAGGGCGGTCTGGTGCTCCATGGCAGGCGACTCGATGATGATGTGGCTGGAACGCGGTCGGCGCGACGGGTTGACGTGGTGCGTGGGCGGGATGGCGGGAGTGGGGAGGGAGGAGGGGAAGCGCAGGCGCTCACGGACAGGGCCTCTCTCGATAGCCGGCCCGAGCCTCTCCTTGTCCGAGCCGCCCCTGCGAATATTTTTTGGATTCTTGGGGCACTCTCTCGCGAAATGGTCGGGGAGCTTGCACTTGATGCAGTGGAGCGGATCTCTGCAATCTACCCTGCGGTGACGAGGGCTGAGGCATCGGAGGCAGAGGCCTTTGAAACGGCTTAAGAAGGCCCTCCGGCTGGCCTCAGCATTGAAGGCGGCGCGCCGGCTATACCGCAGCGGCGCGCGGCGCCCGCCTCGAACCGAAGGGGATCTGCTGGCGTGCCTGGCTTTGCAGGACCGGACCTCGGTCCATCCATCCATGTCACCCGAAGAGGAAAGCTGCGCCCGAGGTGATGGCATAACAACGATGGACTTTAGGCGGGGGTTACCAAAAAGGGGAGGCGCTGTAGGATCCGGCGTGTCGAAGGCCGTCGCGGAGCCGGAGCACTCCCCCTGGAGCAGGATGCGCGGCGGGGAAACCGGGTAGGCCGTTGGCGAGGGCGGTGGGGAGATCAATGCTCTGGGCCTTCAAAGAACCAGCGGATCTGGCCAGGAGCGGCACCGACGCGGGCTGTCCCCATCCCTCGCTGTCCCTCGAGCACGAGCTCGAGGGTGAGCGCGAGCGACCGCCGTGCGAGCGCCCCATGGAGGGAGGGGGAAGGCTTTGGGGTGGCCGCCGCGGCGGGAGCGGCGCGCGGCGCGGGGAGGGAGCTCGACGGAGGGCTCAGCTCTCGCGCGGCCCGTCCGCAGCTAGGCATTTAACAACCCCGGATTGTTCTGTTTTGGGAGAGCTAAAGAAGAACAAGACAATTACAATAACTTGTTTGGTTGTGAAATGGGATCCTTACCTTTTGGTTATCTCGAGATCCCAATTCATCATAGACGGTTAACAAACAAAGAATGAAAATGTATAGAAGATAGATTTGAAAAAAGATTAAGCTACTGGAAGGGCAAGCTAATGTCTTACGAAGGACGACTGGTGTTGATTAACTCGATTTTGACGAGTTTGCCGATGTTCCTCCTTTCTTTCTTTGAAGTACCGGTGGGGGTACGAAAAATATTAGACTTTTACAGATCCCGATTCTTCTGGCAAAGCGATGAGGCCAAGAAGAAATACAGACTGTCTAGATGGGATATCATGTGTAGACCAAAAGACCAGGGTGGGTTAGGGATCGAGAATTTAGAGGTAAAGAATAGATGTTTGCTTAGCAAATGGCTATACAGACTATCTACGGAGACCGAAGGCATGTGGATACAGATCTTGCGGAATAAATACTTAAATAATAAGACTTTGGCCCAGGTGAACGCAAGGCCAACTGACTCACCGTTTTGGAAAGGGTTAATGAAGACAAAAGTAACTTTCTTCCAGCGTGTGAAGTTCCTAATTGGTAGTGGTACCTCTACTAGATTCTGGGAGGACACATGGCTAGGGGAGACGCCTCTGGCTTTACAATACCCTTCTCTATATAATATTGTGCAACATAAGGAGGATTATGTCGCCATAGTATTAAATCCAGTACCACTTAACATCCAATTTAGGAGATCTCTTGTAGGGGAAAGTTGGAATGCTTGGTTACACCTGATTCGTAGGTTGATGGATGTTCAACTTTCAGACCAGGCGGATAAAATTAGTTGGAAGTTAACCACAAATGGGTTATTCTCTGTGAAATCCATGTATTTGGACTTAATTGACTCCGGGCCATTGTCGAGGTCTTTGCACATATGGAAGATTAAAGTTCCACTCCGCATCAAGATCTTTATGTGGTTCATCCATAAAGAAGTCATATTGACCAAAGATAATTTGATGAAAAGGAATTGGGTTGGTAACCCCAGGTGCTGTTTTTGTGATCAAAATGAAACGATTAAACACCTTTTTCTCGAGTGTCCACTTGCAAAATTGTTATGGCGATCTATTCATATAGCTTTTAACATCCAACCTCCAATGAGCATAAACACATTATTTGAGACGTGGCTTAATAGAGTAGACATACACATGGCTAAACATATTCAGATAGGGATATGTGCTTTATTATGAGCTATATGGAACACTAGAAATGATATGATTTTCAATGGTACACCATTCACCAATTTTTTGCAGGTTATCTACAAAGCTACAACCTGGATCCAAATATGGTCGTTACTCACCCATGCGGACTAAGGGGGCCTATGGTTATTGGATGCAACCGTTGGAAGACGGTAGCACAGGCTATCTTCAGCTGATTTGGATGACGAGTTAATAAGAGGCTAGGTATGTAGGCATCGTAACCTGTTCTTTATCGCCGGATGTGGCGATTTATTGCCGGATGTGGCGCTTTGCATACTTATTTTATCCCTTTTTCTCGAATTTTGAGCTTACTTGAATGTTAAGACTCTGTTTCAATTTTTAATAATATGGCTGCATGCATCGACTGATGCAGAGATCATAGGTATTCCTCCTTTTAAAAAATACTAGAAAAAAACCCGTGCGTTGCAACGGGAAAGAAAATAACACACGTTCTTAACCCAATAACCATGACTCAAGACCTTAATAGGCCCGCGTCTTTTAGTTTCACATGGCATCACATTTGTATTTCCTCTGTACTCACACACTCGCTCAAAAAAAAAAGCTCGTGCATTGCAACGAGAAAGAAAATAACACACACTCTTAACCCAATAACCATGACTGAAGACATTAATAGGCCCACGTCTTTTAGTTTCACATAGCATCACATTTGTGTTGCCGACAGTGACCTCTGTCCTCACACAATGACAACACGTTTGAATGTGGTTAGTCTTAATGTCTCTCTGTTTTGCGCGCGCGCACGTGCGCACACTCGCTTGGAATAAGATAAAAAAGTATGTTGTTTTTTCCCGCAAGGTTTTTCATAGTTGTGTATGCATGGTTCTCGATGATTTTTTCTCACTCTGGTTTTAATAGATGTTTATTTGCAATTCGAATCACCGACGATACAAAAAAAAACGGACTGTACACTATATTTTAAGTTTGCACCAAAAATTATATTTTAGAATTATTTAACAGCTAAAAATAACTTCATATTTAGATTCTACATATTTTTCTAATCAAGTTTCATATATAACATGTTAAAATCTAAGTTACGGTTTAAAAAATATGAATAATCTTATTTTACATAAACTGTAGATTGATTAACCGAAACGTTAAGGGGTTTTCTGTTAAAACTAAAAAAAATGTTTCAGCTGACTTAAATATGGACGGCGGGTTGATTGTCTAAAACGTTAGGGGGTTTTCTGAGAAAATGAGAAAAAAACGGTTTGGTTGTAACTTAAACGTGTACTGCGGGTTGTTTTACAGAAAACTGAGGGATTTATTTGTAAAATGGCATGACGGAGACGGCCGACAAGAAACAGTCCCTGCTTTATTATGGAAAAAAAAGAGATGTCTGACGGGTTCACCGTCGCGACACTTTTACACAAAAGCCCCTGTGGTTTTTAGGATTTAAAGCCGCCGTCCCTACTTTAGTTAGTCAGAGAAAACGTTTCGTTTCAGTTCAGCCCCACCCATGCACGCGTTCGACAGATAAAAAACCCCACCCCCGATTCGAGCAACCGCTCTTCCCACCGATGGATCCGCCGCCTCCCCGCCGCTGGCCCGCATCCTCCGCCACGCCATCCTCCGCCGCGCCGTCCTCACCGCACACTGGCCTGCCTCCTCTCCGCCGCGCCCTCCTCCCCGCGTTGTCCGAGTCGTCCGCGCGCTATTCGGCGACGCCGAGGCACAGGCCGCCGCACTCCGGGCCGTGCCGGCCGGCTCGAGCGCACGCCGCCGACCGCGACCGGCTGCTCAAGACGCTCCTCTCCGCCGCGGGCAACGTCCGGGAGGAGGAGGAAACGCGGGAGGCGGGGCAGCATCAGAATCATCGCGCGTCGGATCCGGCTGATGCTTACGGCGACACAGACGCGGAGGCTCTGGCCGCGGCCGCCGTGCTCCCTCCGGTCATCACCTTCCCGCGAGCTCACTTCCACCCTAGCCTCTCCCCCTTTCCTCTTTGTTTTTTTAACTGATTCCCAACTGCTTGATCAATCCTGCTCCTCTGCTCCTGCAGGATGGCTTTCTCTGTTCAATTGTTTAATTTGGTTGTCTTTGTCTTACCTGAACTGCAAGGGAACCAATTTATGTCAGCAAGGAAGGAAGTGTCACTATTAAGCTTCCAGCAGTCTACATGAGGTGGCAACCAATGATTGGGTTCGGGATCAAGCGGCGTATCCCCCTTATTATGGAACAGGTTTGATTTTCCTTTTCTGCTGTCCTCAGTGCCCTGCTGTTTCATTTTCATATCTAATCAAGAAATTAATTAACTGAAGCAGACACCGAGGCTTTCCCTTCCTTATGTACGCAATTATCACGTAAGTGCCATGCTCTTCAGATTAACATTAGGACTCTTGCTCGGCCTGTTTCATCACACGTCGCGGGCAAATTTTGAAGCCAGTCTTCACCAGTATAACTGAATGCCTCCTCTGATGGTAGCAACCAATATTTCCTAAGTTCACCCCTCAAGGCTCTCGCGTACTTGCAGGTAACATCCTATCCTGGCCGCGCACGAGTAAGTTCACAGGTGATAAAACTACGTTAGTGATTTCTCTGTTTACTTTATGACCAACTGTGATCTTGGGCCATGCAACTTGGAACATCAAGTAATAACTTCTTACTTTTTTTAGAGAAACTTCTTACAGAATTGCATGTTGTTATTTGCACTCTGTCACCTGGAGACCTACTAATGCACATTGGGTTCACGATGATCTTGGGGCAAGACTTTAGATGGATGACAAGCAGATGCAGTTACTTGCCTATTTTATTTGTATAATAGGATGTTGTTACTTGCCTTCGAGTGTGTCATTGTGGCGATGTGTTCTTTTTTCTCTATTAATTGCCAGAGAGGCAAAGATAGTTCAAGTTTCTTTGATTCTATATTTGATGAGTTTGTCCTGGAATTCTAAATCATGCAAGTATTTTATCTGCTTGCGATAGTACTGTTTGAAAAACACAGACACTATTCCATCTGCATGGGTCTGATCTGCAGTTGACCTCTTTTGATCAGCATATTCCGCAATGAGCAACGATAATCTCATTGTTGATATTCCCAAACTCCTCAACACATGTCACCTACCCTGCTTCCTACTTTCAACTTCCAATGTATTTTGTGACTGAGATTGTGCACATGAGCTATTTGTGAGAATGTCAGCAAACGATGGAACTAGATTATGCACGGCTTTCCGTTGGCTGAATGGCTCTCACATGTTCTACTGCTGCAAATTTGTGTCATCAAGGGTACCTCCTTCAGGCGTTTTAAATATACTTTTGATATTGCATATTATGATGATTTTATAACAGTGTACCTGCAATTAGTTTGTAATCATCATTTTCTGTTGCCGAGGGGTGTTCTCCATTGGTGATGATCCAACAACTGATGCTTCATTTCCGGATTAACAAGAAAGGTCAAACTGACTAAAAAATGTAAGGACATCAGCATCTTCTCTTTCTCTATTTTGAGAGCATACTGCATACGAACAACCAATAATACCTTTCATGATTCAGGCTCCTGTTCTTTTTTACCCTCTGCAGTCCTGAAGGAAGAGGATACACGACCTTTCCTGCATTTTTATCGGTGTCTCCATTGTTGTACACACTTAGATACGTCCCAATAATGGAATATATTTTTGAGAAAGATATCTGTACCTACAAAGTACATCTCTACAAATAATTCACTCATTTTAAATGATACTTCAATCTGCATGTTGTTTGCAAAGCTCTAATTTTAATTTATCAAGCCTTACTATGCTTTAAATTATGCCAGTACTATATTTGATGTGTGTCCAAGTTACCAGCTATGGTATTCATCTTCTTTCTCCTTCTTTTGGTGGGTTTTATTTTGATGAGCAGAAACAGCCACCCTACCATGTACTCAGGAAAGGAACATGCTTGGTTCTTCTATCTATATTGTTTCTGTAGCTTATGTACTTCAGGTTTTCACTATTATAGTGTTGTGTCCCTTTTGAGGAAGCCATGGAAACCATGGTGTGCTTCGTGCACTACTACCTTAGTAGTTGGCCTTCAAAAAGGGACCAAGATATATGTTCATCGTAATTGCTAATATTTTCTGATTCTCTTTTGTTCTATTTTCAGTCCATAAACTGCATTTCCAGTGGGAGAGGGACGTATAAGTGCGAGAGGTACCCGTTCATCCAACGTCCTCTGCGTTGTTTGCTCTGGCTGTGCGCGTGCGCGCAATTTGTGGCTGCCGCTTCCTTGCCATTTTCCTTATTTTTGTACCTGAGAGATAAGTAAGGAAGCAAGGAGAGGCTAATTAACTGGTGGGACAGTCAGGTAACTGAAGTATAGTAGAGCCTCTTCAGTAAGAGAACATAAATTGATCGTGCCATAAATCTACTTATTGATCTTTATAGCCTGCACTACAGGCTGTAGAGTTAAGTTTGTACATTTTGCGAAATTGTATTGTTCCAGCTCCTCTTATTATACACTTTAACTGTCAGGTTATTTACTATGTGCAGATTTCCTTTTGGTACTCCCTCCGTCACGGTTTAGAAGGCGCGATTGGAAATTCTCTGGGACCTAGGCGGTTATCTATTGGTTGTGAGATGGACTAAAAAATAGCATTCACGCTAAGCATGCATATAGAAATAGTATATCGGAGTACTAATTAGCTATTAGAAATAAATGCAATGCGCCCTAAACCATGTCTATTGTGGAAACGCACGCAAATTTAACTGTGCCTTCTAAACTGTGACGGAGGGAGTATTGCTGATCGTGCCATAAATTTACTTATTGATCTTTTTCCGGTTATGCTAATCTTACATCCTTCTCTTATTTGTGGGCCTAATAATTATTCAAAAGGGATGCTACATGTTCCTAGATGCACCAGATCACTAAATCTGGTCTGACTTGACCTTTGTCCCTCACTTCACTCAAGATCAGAGACTTTAGTGGGAAGTTAGTTGGGGTAATTTGTAATCAAGCTTGACGTTCTTGCCTATTTTGTTCTACTTTCATTCGTATTGCCATGCCACGTAATTTCCGTAGTAGCATGGCCTTTCTTATACAGAATTTCATAACACTCGTATGTTTTTGAGGGATAACACTGCAATTTTAGATAGGTTTTTTTTGTAGAAGTCTTAAACTGAAATCCGAACAAACTTATCTCCAAAGGCCAGCATAATGGTGCTTAAAAGAAATGCTAATCTGCACTCACAATCCCTTGCGTTGGCATGGTTCAAGGATAGGTTCAGCGTGCCTGTTTGGGCCGGCACATGTTTGAGCGGCCTGTTATTATTATTTTTCCTTTTTTGTTTTCTTTATTTTCTCCTTTAAATAATCTGGTACTTTTAAAAAATAAAAATTAGAAAAAAGGGAAATTTTAAATAAAATGTTCAATAAATCATAAAATATTTATGAATTCAAAAAATGTTTGTATTTTTTAAAGTCGCGTATTCAAAAAATATTCAGAATTCTGGAAACAAATATTTGGGAAATAAAAAATTCATGTTTTTTTAAAAGTTCATGTTTAAACAAAATGTTTGTTAAAATGCTTTTTTAGAAACACCTGTAACTTTGTTGATCATTACAATTACAGGTACACTGATTTGAACCTAAGATCCAAGAAAATATAAAGTAACTCATATGACTAAGAATTACCGTGAAATCTCTTGTAAACACCTTCTTGGCGGTAGTATTCTCTGCTCGAAAAAATACTCCAAAGTCTTCGGTAAAGAGGCTACAATTAAACTGGAACAATGATGTTATCACTCTTTCACCCGCACGAACATTATCAATAATGGTTTTTGAGAGCTTGTCTTGAGTCGCCCATCTAAACAGATGAGAAGCCTTGATCGATGAATGTACTTGGGCCGGGGATGATCCCCTAGAAGTGCAGGCCATCAAATCACTATATCTTCATCATGGCGCCGATGAAAGATTTCACCTCCACAAAGAATCAAACCAACAAAAAAAGCTTAACACAGTAGCATAAACTCATCAGATCTGAATAATCGGATCTCCGAGGACAAAAAACTCTCTAACCTCATGGCACTGCCAAGAGAATGAGAGAAAGTTTATTCTCACAAAACTATGATGATCACTAGGCGTTGATGAAGAATATAGAGGTCTTGAAGATCCAAGGTCCAAGATGGCGGCTAGAGGCGAGGGGCCAAAATGTTATATGTGAAGCCGCAAAATGTTGTCATGGCCTTTGAAGAGTATGATTTTTTGGAGTGCCTGAGCCAGATTGGACTTAGCTACTATAAGAAGGAAGGGGCCTCGGTCGATATCTCCATCAAATCCCGTCGGCATTGCAACTTTCGACGACACGTCCAATGTCGCTGCCGAGTTCGCAGGCGGAAGAAGAACATCCGTCGAGCCGTCCAATGTCGCCTGCGGCGGCTACACGAGAGGTATGTATCCCCTTGAAAGCAAATCAATGAATAGAAGCCCCTCTTTCAGTTATTGTTTCTGTCCCCTAGCTGGCTGGCTTTGTCTGCCACACAAGTGGGAAGTGCAAATCATTCTGAAAGTTGATTCAAGTCTGTAGTGCTTCATCAACTAGATTCATAGATGCTACACTTCTGTTAGTATGCTAAACAGTACAGCTGCTCTGCATCCAGTACACCTGCTTAATATTTGTAGTTTCGTTGATTCAGATTATCATAGGTAATTCGCATAATTGATTGTCATAAATAATTTGCATCATGTTGTACCAACAGCCAAAGGGAGTGCATGGTCCTACTTCTGTTTGTTTCTTTGTTTGCTCTGAATCAGCTGTGAAATTCACTACTGGTACTGCAGGATCCAATAAGTAGAATAAATGAACTTGGGTCAGAATATGAACAAAGCACTCAAGGTACACCCGATCCTTCATTACCTGTGAGTGCCAATGAAACCTAAACCTGTATGCATGCAATCTCCGTGCAAGATTGTAGCCGGGTACAATACTTTCAGTACTCTGCCCAAGCATAATTCTTATTGCTCCGGTCCTACAGGAATAATTCAGTATCAGGCTAAATAGGTTCAAGAATCAAACAAATTGAAAAGCATTCTCTCTTCTCTTGTAGAGTGTAACTCAATTCAATTTTCACTTCACGATAATGGCCCAAGATTTGATGTGTGACTGGCTTTTTTGTGTCGACTGAATTCTTTTGTTACAATCATCAGTGGAGATTTCTTAAAAAAATGTGGATTGGTAAGACTAAGTTCGAATTATCATATTTAATGGGTCATAATTTCTTATTCCAAAAGCAGATGTTACATAAAAATACATGATTGCTTTGATAAATTTAGATGTTACCAATGGCCATGCATGTCGTTGCTGCATGAGTTCATGTCGTCGGCAGTGGCTCGCTCGTCAACAAGGCCGATGAAATCAGGGGGAGCACGAGCGGGTCCGGGGACGGGCACACTTGATGCTTCTTTAATTCACTACAGCAAAATACTAACAGCATCAACATCGATAACGTTTTTCGTACACATTGTCACTCCCCTGATGGCATCTCTGATACTTTGGCCCCAGATCAATTAGTTGCAGCATCACCATAGATTGCCCTCCTGTAGAGCTATAGGTTGGTGTGAGCTCGGCTTGATTTGGCCTGGTTTTGATGTCTACTGTGTGTGCGCGTGCAGGTGCCAAAGGCGTCCGATCGAACTCAGTTGGAGGCCAAACAAGTTCGGCTCTTGGACATGCCACCAATAACGCTCGATGACACGATGCGCATACTGTAAGTTTACCCCCTCAGTCCTGATATATTGGTGCGAGACACCCTGCATTTACATGATATTGCTACGAACGCGTCCAAATTGCATAATTTGTTATACATGCTGCTTAACTTGATCACCGGTGTGCTGTTAATTGGACCTCAAGAATAGAGATGACACCTTACCATAGGCAACTCTTAATTATGTGCGCGTTAATTCAATTCTGAAAGTTGATTCAAGTCTGTAGTGCTTGAAGTAGATTCATAGGAGCAATTCCGTTAGTATGTGAACAAAAAGCTTATCTAGACATTTTTTAGTTCTAGATACACCCATTTTTATTTATTTTGGAGAAAAATAATTTCGAACGGAGGGAGTATGTGTGACCGGAGTTGCAGAATATGAATAGGGGAATGACCATGGATGCCAACACCTACAATGTGATTTATCTTGATAGAGGTGCACTGGATTCGTAAGTAGTTTTAGTGTTTTTTCTAGATAGCTCAAGTACTTAAGCTTTTGCAATCATGAAAAACAGAAGAAGAGACCAGTAGTCAGGTTCCATTAATCCTTCTATAGGTGTCCTCATTGATGCCTTTCCCCCTTCATTAACAGTACAATGATGCCTTCTCTGCTAACCTTCTCGGTGGTGTTGGGCGCAGACCTTGAAAGTGTATTTGCAACTTTACTCATAATACCTTTGTGTGATAATAATGCTTTTGTGTGATAGTGAGGCAATTTAGTTGCACGCCTTCAGTTACAAAAAAAGTAACAAGAGTTGTTGAAAATACGAATGGGTCATCAATGGTCGCAGAACAGGAGAGCAATTTCAATGGACAATGGAAACATGAGTAAAAGAAGCAACTAAACGGAGGCCGCTCGCCCAGAGTGTCTCGGAGGAGGATGTCACTTCCGCTGGATTGGTGGATGACTACTTCTTGGTGGTGTATGGATGTCGCACTGTATGGATCTTGAACTGTAGTTGGATAGTTCCTGGCCTCATTCCAGGAGGCTGATTGGAGCCTGGTACTTCACTTTTCTCCTTACTGATAAATGCTCTCGTTCATTAATTTGTTTATGCTCATGACATTGCATATTAGTTGTTGCGAGCCAAGCGATAGAAAAGTTTGAAACTAATGCTGCAGATGATCTTCCTTTTTTTCTTCTTCGTGACATTTTTTTTGGGTTCAGCATGTTGATAAGAACTACTCCCTCTGTTTCTAAATATAAGTCTTTTTTTAGAGATTCCAATATGGACTAGATAAGGATGTATATAGAAGGATTTTAAAGCGAGATTACCCACTTTCACCGTATGTAGTCCATATTGAAATCTTCTAAGACTTATATTTAAAAACGGAGGGGGTACTTTGTTTGTAGTCTTTGTACAACCTGCTTCGTTTAGAAGAATGTTCTATCAAGCAACCATGTCTGATATGTTCACATGAGTTCTTTCATGTGGCCGTTCCTCACATTCCTTTGCTTCCAACTATTCCAGCCAGCTGCAATGAAGTCCTCCATAGAGAAGGATTTGCAGAAAATGATCTTGGCATCCTAGATAAGCAGGTCGGGGTCAAAGCCGGTGCCCAGGGGGATCAATGGATCACCAACACGAGAAACTGAAATGGCAGGACCAGAAAAGATGGTCCCAGATCTCACTGCAGCCGGATGTGCAAGAACACATCAATGATCATCTGTGAGACTGTGACACTGAAATTTTGTCGATGGAGCATTATCTCTACTATTTAGCTTCTAGAGTCAATGACTTGTACGTCCAACTATAACAGCTAGCAGCATGGTTTATTCCCTTCTGGTTGTACGTACAATGACTTTGTAAACCAATGCTGCAAGTGTTTGTTGGGACAAGCCCAAATAGTGTTCCAATTTTTACGAAAACTAGTTAGCATGCACGTGCAACGCACGTCTCAAACAATTATCAGATAAGTTCACATAGTATATTATTGAAACAAGTCTTGAAAAAAAAATCAAAGGAATACAAAATGTTGTCATGCCGATTAAATTGTATTTTCAAATGTGAGACATCTTTGTGATCCAACAAATACGTGAAGAATCGAGTGTCCAGCCATGATCACCACCCTTTTTAAACGAACTGATTTCCGACTCTCTCCGAGATGAGTTTGCACATAATCAAAACGTCACTTCCAAGGCCATACAACTTGTATGATAGGAAATATAAGCTGACCTATGACCACAGCAATTTGTATCTTTACGTAAATGAAAAACGCTTTGCAATAACTAACTGAAATGTAGAAGTGGTGAAATAAATGCGATGATGATAAAATTATTGGTCCTATCATGTTACTCCCTCCGGTCCTTTTTACTCCGCACATTAGCTTTGTCTGAAGTCAAAGTTTGCTAAGTTTGACCAAATTTATATTAGAAAATATTAACATCTATAACATCTAATAAATATAATATGAAAATATATTCCGAGATGGATCTAATAATAAATATGTTGTTATGTGAATGTTAATAATTTTTTATATAAACTTGGTCAAAGTTGAATGAGATTGACTTCAGACAAACCTAATATGCAGAGTAAAAAGGACCGGAGGGAGTATCAGTTAACCCATTAACTGATAACATGCCATATGCAGCAGTGACTCAACAATGAATCATCTCCTCTCCTACCATGTTATTATTTAATGAGAACAACATATAAGAACCAAAGAACAATACAAACAAATCTCGATTTTGGAGAGCCAAATCAACAACCAAAGAACAACCCCTTCATGCAAAAATAGTGCTACCTCGTACAGAATGGACACTGCAACCAACAACTATAGATTCGAATCCATCCAATTAAAGAAAAAAATTCCCTGAAAATTTAATGAAAAACTTGGTTCCAGGGGATAGGAGCCCCCACTTTCTCTTCTATTTTCACCCAAAATTATTTTTTTGCCTCGGCCACATGTTAGCCCCCACTTACCTTCCCTGCCCCATCACCAAGGCAGGCAATAAACACAGTATTATCATACAAGAATGCACGCAACTCTATAAACAAACAAATATATGTTTTCCTTTTCTTTTTTCTTCCTTTTTCTTTATTTCTTCGTAATTCTTTCACTTTCTTTGCGGAGCGTGGAGACTTCCCAGCGTTGGCGTATGGAGGTTTGAGGTGTGGTGCAGGCGGCCGATCCGGCGGTTCCGGTGGCATGCTTGGTTCTTCATCTGCGACGAAAAGATGAGCTGGTTTGTTATATTGCCTGAACTTTTCGTAGAAAGTGTGTGATAAAGTATCTACATATTAACAATTGCCGGAAAAGAAGAGTAAAAGCAACAAAAAATGCACGAAACCCATTGTCGCACTTCAGTCGTACAGATCAATTTGCCCGGTGAAGAAAAATATATATATTAATAACAAGTAAACATTTAGTACTCGTGCTAGCTTATCTGATGGGATACAGTGAAGAAGCACAAAGGATAAGCAGCATTTAGCAATGATAAGAGTATATTTGATACCTAAATTTACCTGCCAATTCATCACAGATATATTTAATACCATTATACAGAAGATGACAGAATTAAAGGGAGACCCAATGATTCCAGGCAATTACATTGATCACCCTACTAACATAAGATCCAACAAAGAATCAACATCAGCTACGGATAGCAAACAATTTCTGTTAAAAGAGTAAATGAGCATGCCCCTGTTGTTGGGGAACGTTGCAGAAAACAAAAAAATTCTTACGGTTTCACCAAGATCCATCTATGAGTTCATCTAGCAACGAGTGATTAGATGCATCTACGTACCTTGTAGATCGCGAGCGGAAGCGTTCAAAGAACGGGGATGATGTAGTCGAACACGACGTGATTCAAATCACCGATGATCTTAGCACCGAACGGACGATGCCTCCGCGTTCAACACACGTACGGAACGGATGACGTCTCCTCCTTTCTTGATCCAGCAAGGGGGGAAGAGAGGTTGATGAAGATCCAGCAGCACGACGGCGTGGTGGTGGATGCAGGGCGTCACAATAGCAGGGCTTCGCCTATACTACGAGAGAGACGTAACGGGGAGAGAGGAAGCACCAAAGGCTGAGGTATAAAATCCCTCCTCTCCCCCACTATATATAGGAGGGCCAGGGGGTGGTGTGCCAGCCCAGGAGATCTAATCTCCTTGGTGCGGCGGCCAGGGGAGGTTTCCCTCCCCCCCAAGGCACTCAGGGGTGCCTTCCACTAGTGGGACTCCTCCCATATGGAAACCCTAGGCGCATGGGCCTATAGGGGCTGGTTCCCTTGGCCCATACAGGCCAAGGCGCACCCCCTACAGCCCATGTGGCCCCCCCGGGATAGGTGGCCCCACCCGGTGGGCCCCCGGGACCCCTCCGGTGGTCCCGGTACAATACCGATAACCCCGAAACTTGTCCCGATGGCTGAAACAGCACTTCCTATATATAATTCTTTACCTCCGGACCATTCCGGAACTCCTCGTGACGTCCGGGATCTCATCCGGGACTCCGAACAACATTCGGGTTACTGCATATACATATCTTCACAACCCTAGCGTCACCGAACCTTAAGTGTGTAGACCCTACGGGTTCGGGAGACAAGCAGACATGACCGAGACGACTCTCCGGTCAATAACCAACAGCGGGATCTGGATACCCATGATGGCTCCCACATGCTCCACGATGATCTCATCGGATGAACCACGATGTCGAGGATTAATCAACCCCGTATACAATTCCCTTTGTCAATCGGTATGTTACTTGCCCGAGACTCGATCGTCGGTATCCCAATACCTTGTTCAATCTCGTTACCGGCAAGTCACTTTACTCGTACCGTAACGCATGATCCCGTGATCAACCACTTGGTCACCTTGAGCTCATAATGATGATGCATTACCGAGTGGGCCCAGTGATACCTCTCCGTTATATGGAGTGACAAATCCCAGTCTCGATCCGTGTCAACCCAACAGACACTTTCGGAGATACCTGTAATGCACCTTTATAGTCACCCAGTTACGTTGTGACGTTTGATACACCCAAAGCACTCCTACGGTATCCGGGAGTTACACGATCTCATGGTCAAAGGAAAAGATACTTGACATTGGAAAAGCTCTAGCAAACGAACTACACGATCTTTGTGCTATGCTTAGGATTGGGTCTTGTCCATCACATCATTCTCCTAATGATGTGATCCCGTCATCAATGACATCCAATGTCCATAGCCAGGAAACCATGACTATCTGTTGATCAACGAGCTAGTCAACTAGAGGCTTACTAGGGACATATTATGGTCTATGTATTCACACGTGTATTACGATTTCCGGATATTACAGTTATAGCATGAATAAAGACAATTATCATGAACAAAGAAATATAATAATAATGCTTTTATTATTGCCTCTAGGGCATATTTCCAACACCTGTAGCTTGCAAATGAGCATTACACAAGCTCTTGCATTTAATTAGAACCTGGGTTAGCATGAAGAAACAAATAAAATGTAAATAAAGAATAGCTTACCTTCAGACTTCGGTACATGATTTTTCCTAAGAAGGCAGGGAAGATGAACACAATATGTATACTCAGTAGTCGGGCTTGATGAATTAACAACCTAACAACATCAGCAAAATAATACATTAGATTCAGAAAATCATCTATTGTAGCAAGCCATGAATCGACCATTTGAATTATCTGTCGAGGATAATGACAACAACAAGAAAAACACATATTAAAATCACAGACCACAAATTGACACATAGGGTACACTCAAGTAAGTGTGAACAAATGTACTTGTCAGATAGTAGTGTCATACAACAAACTTCAGAATTTAGTACAACTCTGAAATCAGGCCAAAGTCTCATAACATAAAATCGTCTTCAGTTAGTAGTGTCGTAGATCAAATGTCAGTCATCTTTCCAATCACACATATGAGTAAATTGCTTGAGAGATTAAGCCAATTGCTTGCTCTGAAACAAAAGGGAAACCATATAGCAGAAAGTCAGTTGCTTTCTCCAAAATGAAAGGGAAACAAAAAAGAAATCAATCTCAAAGCTTACCGCCTGAATAATCTTGAGAATAGGAGGAGCCTTTAACGTGAAGATCCTTCGCAAAGGCCCATTGAAATATACAAAGATCATCAACGCCTGGTAGCGCAAAGCATTCTCATATGAAAGTACTCTAAATCTTACATGCTACATTTCCTCAATACAGTAATTGGTCCACTTTCATGAACATCAATTCTATGGTTTCCATTGGTTGTAAGTACCATGATCTGACATTTTACAAAATTCAGCAATATTTCACAGATTGAAATGGTAGGTTATTCATCTACAAAATCAGGAGAGGAGTATGTAGCAGAGGAGTTCCCGACACGGCACGGATCGTGTAACAAAGACATCAATAATACGTTCAATTTCTGGTCCATACAGTGAGGGAAATCCTCTGCTTGCAAGAGAAACCAATCTTCTGAACCACTTGATAATGCAGTAATGAAATTTATATTTTATAGTCTGCAAGGTCAAAGAGTTTGATGAGCACGACAGAATTTCAGTGGCATTGCAATAACATTACCAGATTATATTGGTCTTGCAGAAACCACTTTACTAACTCAAATGAAAGGGGGAAAAGCATAATGAGGATGAAGTTCTTGCACAGAATGGCACATAACAAATAGACCATGATTTTTTATGCATTGAACCTGACACTCACAAGTCACGAAATACCTCTCCAGTCAGAATTATTAAAACTGCAAAATACAATATCATGATTGCCTGAGATCCGATCATGAAAGGTCAATTATCATAATCTACTTTTCATATGTAGTAAGTGGTACTCAAGGTATGGTGTCACTGTGATAGCCCACTTAAAAATAATTTCGTTAAATAGTTGCAAGCTAAAGAATTTAAGACCATCTTAAATCAGTCAGTTAAACGTTTCCATGCAAAAGAGTTTCAGCCCCTCCCACTTAATCTTGTTTTACTGGCAGAGTTGGAACTCCACTCCTATGTAAACACAAACAACTGAGTTAAACATGCCACAAATGATTTTGTTACTACCTCAAGGCAGGTGTGCAGAAAGAATATTGCACTTCTTACCAATCTTGTGGATCTGAAGTTTGAAATCAACATTTGGACACTGGAACTTGCGAGCTGTGAAATCTGCCAAAGAAATGAGAAAAAAGCAAAAGTAAATGATTGAAGAAAGAGAGGCCTATATCGGAATCAAAGTAGATCAAACATTGTCAATCAGTACATCCCGATACTTTTTGGTCGCTCCTAACCACACTGCGCTCTAGGAACTATCATTCACAGATGCACGCTTCAGATTTCAAAGAACACAATTTGAAGAAACAAGATGTGAGATTGGCGACAACATCACAGTTATCGCCATACACTCCGGGATCCAAATGTACAACGCAGAGGAAACACGACCTCACCCGCGCTGTACGAAGACGTTCCACCACTCGGAAAACTGCCCTGGTCCTTGGCCAGGTGACGGTGCCGCTCTGCCTCCAGTGCAGAGCATCGGACACGGCAGCCGCCACGGTACCGTTGCGCGCCTGTCCCTCAAGAGCCGCCACGCCCCGCACCCAGCGTTGCATCTGTGGCCGCCCACTGCGTGCCGCGCCGCCGCCGCTGCTTGAGGGAGGTGAGGGTCCCCGCCGTCACCGGCGCAGGCCGAGCCCGCTGTGTCCCGCGCCGCCGCCGCTGCCCGAGGAAGGAGAGGGACCCTGCTGTCGCCGGCGCAGGGCGAGCCAGCTGTCTCTTGCGCCGCCGCCCGAGGGAGGAGAGGGACCCGACGCTATCGACGCAGGCCGAGCTTCGTCCGGCGGCATCCTATGGCAACGGCGAGGATAAGAGAGGAGGGAGGTGTGGGGAACGGCGGAGGCGTGGGCTTGATCCTCCCTAGAGCAGCGGCGGTGGCGGAGGGAGGGCGATAGGAACGACAGAGGCGGGGATAGATGGACGCTACGTCCTCGCGTAGGGATTTTGATGAGTACTACTCGGGACGGCAGAGTTTTCGTCCGTCCAGAAAAAATGCTAAACGCGATTTTGGCTCAGGGTTAGTGTAATCTAAACGGTTAGACTAAATTAAGTGATCTAATCAAGAGGCTATAATTTCTTCGTGCTGTTGTGTGTAGATTAGTCTGGGTGTAGTTAGCGGTGAATATGTTTGCTTGTTTAATAGTAGTATAGATGTTAATTGACTTTTATTAAAAATAAGAAAATTACCAAAATTAACCTAATTATCGATGTTTATTTAAATTGGATATAAAAATGATGCACAATGACACATGAAGAAGATTGTGTCATTTTTTGCCCGGCGCAACGCACGAGCATTTGTATTAGTATAACGCGGCTGTTGGAGATGTTGTAAGCACATTCATACCAAAGACCAACGCTCACACGATGGCGCTAATCAATCCCTCCACCACACACATCTACCCACAGCCGCCGCCTCCACAGCCAATCCATCCAACCTCTTCTTCCTCCTCCGGCTGCTCTCCCCCTTCATTCCTCCAAACCCTAGCGCAAACCCTAATGTCCACCACCGCACACCCTCCTGCCTCCCTCTCAGGGGACTCCTCGCCGACTACCTCCGGCTCATCCTCCCCCTCCTCCTCCGCCGCCGTCGCTGGCTCCGAGGAGCCCGCGCTTCTCGGGCAAGCCACCTCGACTTCCACCCCCTCTGCTGCCGGGGATGACGCCGCCGTCCCCTCCTCGCCCCAAATGGGCATGTACTTCGAGACGGAGGACGACGCCTACGAGTTCTACAAGGCATACGCCGCCCGCCTTGGCTTCGTCGTCCGCAAGTCCAACAAGTCCAAGAACTCCCGGCACACCGTCACCCGCCGTCTCTTCGTCTGCTCCAAGCAAGGTTTCCGCCAAGAACCCAAGAAGCCTCAAGATGAGACCAACGCCACCGACGTCACCGTTGCTGCATCGCCACCGCCTCCTAGGTGCCCGGACTCACGCACCGGCTGCTTGGCGTCCCTCACCATCAAGCTACTCCCTTCGGCCAATGCCTTCCGTGTCACTGAATTTGTCGCCGAGCACAACCACCCGCTCGCCTCTGCAGTGTCCGCGGTGGCAATGATTCCGTCAAGTTCTTCGCATCACACCATTGCCGCCGCAAGCTTGCCGGACCCAAGGGACGGGCCACGCCCAGAGATGCACTTCGAGACGGAAGATGACGCCTATGCCTTCTACAACCGGTACGCCGAGCATGTGGGTTTCAGCGTCCGCCGCTCATACAAGAAGCGCAAGCATGGGGTGATCGTGTCTCGTATCTTTGTTTGTTCCCGTGAGGGCGTCAGTGACCGTGCCAAGCATGATGGCCTAGCCAGTATCAGCGCCAATGCTGGTGGAGGGGCACCAGGCCCACCTAGGCCAGGCCCACCACCAACACGAACAGGTTGCCAGGCAAGAATGGTGATCAAGATCACCCCATGCCGAACATACCGGGTTGCTAAATTTATTGCGGAGCATAATCACCCACTCGCTAACTCAGAGACCGTGCACAAGCTGCGGTCCCATAAGATGAGGGCTCGAGGGCATGAGCTTGGCCCAGGGGAACTGCATCGAAGGAAGCAGGGAAAGGGTGTGCAGCTTGGGGATGCTGGTGCTGCATTGGAATACTTGGAAGGGTTGCAGGTGGGAAACCCTTCACTGTATTATGCAGTAGGAATGGCACCTGATGGGAATTTAGCTGTGAATTTCTTCTGGGCTGATGCAAAGTCAATCATCGACTTCAGAAGCTTTGGTGATGTCGTTTGCTTTGACACAACATATGGGCTGAATGTGTATGGGCGACCATTTGCATTGTTTGTTGGTGTGGACAACCACAAGCAGTTACTCGTGCTTGGTGCAGCCTTGCTCTATGATGATGGCATCCAGTCACTGAAATGGGTATTTCAGGCGTTTGATGATGCCATGCGTGATAGGCAGCCAAAGACTATTCTGATTGATGAGCGTTCTGAATGTGCCATTGCAGCAGCAGAGGTCTGGCCTGGGAGTAACCATTGCACAAGCGTGTGGCATATATACCACAGTTCAAAGAGGCACTTGAAGCAGGTGTTTGAAAGCTCGAAAAGTTTTGGCAATGCTTTGAGCCAGTGTCTCTTTGACTGTGAGGATGAGATGGAGTTCTTGTCTGCATGGGAAAAGCTAATTGAGAAACATGACATTGGTGAGAGTGAATGGCTCAGCAGACTATTTCTAGAGAAAGAAAAATGGGCTCTGCCTTATAGGAGAACTGTGTTTTCTGCTGATATTCTCAGTACTCTTAGAAAGGATAGTATGATTAATGAGCTAAAACGGGAGCTCAATGAGCAAGAAGATATTCTGCTGTTCTTCAAGCGTTACGAGACCATGCTGGAAGAGCATCGCTCAAAGAAATTGCAGGCTGATGTTGATGGAAATCAGGTGACTTTGCCAATCCCGTCCTTGCGAATGTTAAAACAATCTTCAAATGCATATACACCTGAAGCTTTCAAGATGTTCCAGGGTGAGTTTGAGGCTTACATGAACTGCATGTCCTTCCCCTGCAGTGCGGTTGGGACAGTGTCAGAGTACAAAATAACACTTGATGAGAAGCCATCAGACGCCATTGTGAAATTTGATGCACTAGATGGCTTGGCCACTTGCAGCTGCAGGAAGTTTGAATCTGTTGGAATCCAGTGTTGTCATGTACTAAAGGTACTTGATCTCAAGAATATCAAGGAGCTCCCAGAACAATACATTTTGAAGAGATGGAGGAAAGATGCCCGCTCTGTTAGAATGGGAGAAGAACCTAACTGTGGATCTAGCAGTATCATGCGGTCATCTTTGGATGTTCGCTTCTCTAACATGTGCCGTATGGTTAGCCTTATAGCTTCAAGGGCCGCCAAATCTGAGGAGGCAATGTCATACATTGAGAGTCAATCAAGCGTTCTTCTGAAGCATCTGGATGAAATTCTACAGACAAGCTATCCTGAGAATGGAAACCATGATGTTGCTTCAAGTAGTCAAGCAATTTCTTTTGTAGGAAATCATCCTGACCATACAACACAAGCAAGAGCAGTTGCAGATACAGCGAATGGTATAATGTTTTAACATTCCAACTCATTATAGTTTAGCATGTTAATGGAGGGGGCAGATTGTAGGTTGCGAGACTCCTAAATTGGACTGGTGGATGCTTGGCGGGCAGGCATCAAAACTATGTTGAATTTTAACTCAGTCTCTTGTCCTCTGTGTTGTTACCAACGTGTTTCAAGTCTCTATTTTCTAGTCATGTGAGGACTTCCCTGATACACCAACATGGGGAGAAGACCACCACAGCCGGCGGACAGGCTAGGGGCAGTGAGGCTAAGGGCTGGCGTCCTGGCTATGCCCTGCCCATTATGTTAGGAGATACGAGATTGTGTTAGTTTAAGGTAAATGAGATTGTGTTAGTTTAAAGTAAGTTTGGATTTGATCTCTAGATAAATCTGTCAGGAAACCCCTCTGTATATGAGGATGCTTTTGTCAATGAAGAACGGGCAACAAGTATCTCCAATCCCTTATCTCTTTTCTCAGTGCAACCCTTTTGCGCGTCCCCCTCCAGACCGTGGGCTGATGTGTAATTACCAGTTGTAGAATGGCAGAGGCAAATAGAGCTCTTGCACATTTTCGTTAATCCATGAACAGAATCTATGTATGTAGACACATGGATCCGTACGTCTCGATCGGAAAAGAATCAATAGAAGGAGAATCGGACGATATCTTTCTCGAAACAAACAAAAAGGAAAAGAAAGAGAAAACAGAAATCATGATCAATGCTGTCTAGGGCATGACAGTATATGAGACGAAAGCAGAAAACATGCTGATGCTTATTGCCTAATGCCTGCAACCACCCACTCGCCATGCTAAAGTTTGTGTGTGCCCAGTCAGATGTTTGACATGCAGATTAATGCTATTTACCGAGAAGCTTTTCTTTGTTGTTGCACATAGCCGCCACATATTCTATAACAAGAAACTGGAAGCTCTGTTAATTCTGCAGCTTCTGTGGTTTGTATAACATGATATTGCCGAGATTGGGGTGAGCTCATCTAATTGCTTTACCGTTGACCTAATTTCCTGACAAATTTTGAGTCATTTTCATATTAGCTTGCT
This sequence comes from Triticum urartu, assembly GCF_003073215.2. NCBI lineage: Eukaryota > Viridiplantae > Streptophyta > Magnoliopsida > Poales > Poaceae > Triticum > Triticum urartu. The sequence continues at coordinate 354,553,536 of NC_053023.1, forward strand.
TCTTTAAGTTATAACTGGTTCTGACTTAAGTTTAAATTTGTGTGTGTTGTGAACTTTTGACTTCTGAAACTGTTAGAGTATTCAGGATATTACATGATATTGTTCATTCAATTACCATGTGTTAATTTGTACCTTCCTGTCAAATTTATTATTTTGATGAGTCCTTTAAGTGGTTACTGATAATTGGTTTGTTTCTTGACAAAATATCAGGACTGACATCCTTGTTGGGAATTTCTGCTTATCCTCCAGTGGACAATTGAAAGGTTCAGTCGGTTCCTTGTAGTTTTAGCCAAATCTATGTTGAAGTATGGCTATGTACAGTACTTATATGTTGCCATGTTGATGTAAGCAAGTATATCCTGAAGACCTTGCTGTTTCCAATTTGGTAAGACTGGTGCTAATTATAATCAATTATTATAAGAGTATGATTGACTTCATTGCATTTATTCCATGAAATGTGATGATTGGTTGATCAATGATCTCTATCTAATAAACAAGGACTGGTGTCTTTTGAAGACAGTTGGAGAAGAGCTGCTAAATTGCTCGTGCTATATTTATTCTCCCATGTGCAATTTTAAAATGCGCACAGACTAGACAGGTAAGCACAACCATGACAAATTACCACAAATACTTCACAAGATTATTCATGACGAGTACATAAGAAATTCATATTTTCTCTGTATGCTGTATCTAAGTTCTGTATAAAACTACTGCAGCTGCACTTGCATGTCAGAATCATTTATGTCCCCTGTTGTCCAGTTCTGCGGTACTCCCTCCGTTTCACAATGTAGTGCGCCCACGCTTCCTGAGGTCTAAGTTTGATCATAAATTTAACCAACGAGACCGACTGCGGCGGGAGCAAAAATCATACCACAGAATTCGTATTTTTGCTCTCGCTGCAGTTGGTCTTGGTTAAATTTATGGTCAAACTTAGATCTCGGAAAGCGTGAGCGCTCTACATTGTGAAATGGAGGAAGTATTATGGTTGTCAGAACTAGCCATTTCTGGTCACCACTGCAGGAAGCTCTACTGCTAAACAGCATCCTTATGGACAGGGGCCAGTTGGCATGTCTGGTTCACAGTCTGCATCCAGCCATCAACAGGTATTTAGTACTGTGAAATTTATGCACATGGAAAGCTTTCTGTATAATTTGGTGTAAATAATTCTATGCATGATTTACACAGTTTAATTAGTGTTTACGTCACAAAGATGGACTGTGATGATGTCCTTGCTGCCTTGTTGGACTGTGATCTCAAATTCTAGGTAGTAGAGGAAATTGCTGCCTTCAGTAATCTTGAAGACAATGTTCTTATCTTGGTAGCTACATGAAACCCTGTAGCAGAGAGATAACAACGAAGCTGCAACATGTCAGTTTTGTTGTTAACTCATTTTTCAAGATCAGAACTAGCGTACTTTTCAGTTTTGCCTCTCTTTTTTTTCCTTTTGCCATCTGATGAAAGCAGTCAAGTGTCGTGCATGCAATAATTTGAGGCAGGTTTCTTATAACAGCCTGATTTTTGACCCTTTCTTCTGATGTTTTTGTCTGAGTTTTCTTTTTTCGTGACTATGTGGTCTGGAAACTGAAGAAGATGACCTTTTCTTTGCTTCCAGAGTGGCTTGTCAACCTCAAATCCTTTCCTAGACCTTTCCATTTCCACCTTGGACCTAATCCCAATATTCTTTTTCTAGAGAATATTCTTCCTTTTATTAAAGGAATAACCCAATTTGCCCTAGGTTGTGAAGCAATCTATATTTCTATCACTCCCAAAAATTCCCAAATAATTCTCATAAATTGTTTGGGTCATATCTTCCTCAAATATGGAAAAATATTTCATTGGCCATGTTTCCCATCATGCTCAATTAATTCCTTTCCTATTCTGTCCTATGCTCAATTAATTCCTTTCCTATTCTGTCCTGAATGGCAGTTGTGAAGCAAGTGTCAATTATCTTTACCCTATTGACCCCAAACTTTTTGGACACCTTTTCATGTCCAAATAATTGTATCATGCCAAAATTTAACTTAATTTGTCTAGTAAATATTCCTGAGCAATTTTTCAAAGTTCCCGTCTAAGGGAATTGATTGTGAAGGAAGTACAGGCTAGGCATATCCAAATGAGTTGAAATTTTGCAAGGTCCTTCAGATGATCAAATAATGACTCTTCACCAAATATGAGCTCATATAACTCAACTATGTGAGCCCAGCCCCAAATCTTAGTTTCTGGTCAGATTTTCAGTTTGTGAAGCAACCATCTTTTATATTGCTTCATTTAAGCTGAAAATTTACCAGGGCATTCTCCTATCCATATAAACTCTCCCCACCAAGATTTAGCTCAATCCATTACATCATTTGCTTTGTGCAATTTTTCTAAGTTTCTGTCCAGAGCAAAACTATATGAAACAAGTGCTATTTTGGTTCATCCAAATAACATGAAACTTTTTGAGCATCTTCATATCTTCAAATCATTGGGCCATGCCCAATTTCAAATCAACTTGCCTCTTCAAATGAGTGCATCATCTAAATCACCTAATCTGGCCAGTATGACAGTTTCTACAGCAATCCTCAGCTAAACCTCTCCTCTTAGTCTGATTTTTGGTAACCAGAATCACCTTAGTGATTAATCATGCTATGCCAAATCTCAGAGCCTAAATCCTCTCATGTGAACCACGGAGGGCAACAAACACCTTCCCGTTGATCTGCTTTGGAGCTAGGTGCAAATCTCTTCTTTGCCCCTGGACCCAATTATTTCTTTAGATAGACTAAGGGCACCAGGGACTTTCTGCTAGACACCAATTTGGGCGCCAGTGAGCATTGAATGCCCAGGGTCACGCGGTGACCACTGCCCTAGCATGCCATGGCCGCGAGCTGGGTAGTGTTTTGCTCGGGCCCCTCCTCCTCTCGTCGTCTTCGCGCTCGTGAGCATGTCCAACAGGTTCCCCGCGTCGTCGCCGTCCTCCTGGAGCCATCTTCCCCTCCATAAGCCTTTCTGTCAGCGCTCGTCGTCGTTCGCCCACGGGATCACTGTGTCCGACAGCGTTTTAATGGCGCTCGGCCTCTTCCTCTGCTCCCACTTGGCTCCTGCTGCCCCGTGCTCCTCTGTAGCTCGTCTGTTCTCCCCTCGCCGCCTTCCCCGCGCCTCCCCGTGATCACTGCCGTCGCCAGGGCCTCGGCCGGACGTGCCTGGCAGCACCTGAGCTCGTGCCTCTCGCCCCGGCTATATATAGCCATCCCAGTGGCCTCCCGAGCTCATCAGCCTCCTCTCCTCCCTTCTCTAGACCTCCCCAGCCTCTCACCCGAGCTCGAGAGCCTCTCCTCGACCCCCATGGCCACCGTGCCCGCCGTCGGCCTCAGCCTAAATTGGCTCAGCACCGGCCTCCCTTCCTCATAATTTCACCACCAGAACCACCACCGCACTCCGGCGACCATCCCCACCTACTTGCCTTGTCACCGAAGCCACGTTTGGCCACCGCCCCACGAACGGCCGCCGCCACTCCGTCCTCTGTTGTCTCCAAGTCGTGGCCATCCTAGCTTTCCTCGGTGTCCGTTATCTCTTTGAATGGAAGCGGCGTGGCCTCCCAAGCCCACCGGTGGCTCCGCCCTCGCCGGAGATGGCCGGAGCCGGCCGACCCGTCGTCGGTGACGCGCCTTCCCCTGCCTCCTCTATCACGTGCGGGAGCAGGGCGAGGAAGAAGACAGAGGCCAGGCGGGCCCCACTCCCCACGTGACCCCACCTGGCAGCCACACGCGTTGACCCCGTCCCTGCCACGTGATGAGGACATGAATACCTTGGATACGACCAAAAATATTGCATACATGCATATTTGTCAGGTGATTTCTAATGCAAACTATTCAATAATCTATTTGTTATCCAGAACAAAAATACTTCACACACTTTTGTGTTTTGTCTAATTGCAGGTGTATGGGACATTTGTACAATCCACATATGAAGATAAGGGAAAAGGAGAAGTTTAGGTTGTGTTCAAAAAGTCCTCTCACGTCACTTTTGGGCCAAGAGAAGATAGAGTCCAAGTCTCTCACGTTCTGGATTCAGATTCGGACTGCACAGACATACCTGACTCAAAACGCGAACAACTTTTTCATACGGACTCCGAATTGGGTGATTCTTTTTTTGTTGGAAACTAGATTTCGTGCTCTTTCCAACCCAATTGGATTCACATTCAAATTCGTCCGGAGCGTTGAGTTACGGACGAAACAATCTGACGTTGCAGCAGAATCCGAGTCAAACTACAAGCCCAAAGGTGTTGCATCACCTCCACTTGGGCCCATGAGCCTTGTACGACCTAGGGTTAGTTTTAGGCTGCCTTGGGACGTCCTCCTACCTCCTTGGCCGCCACCCCTTGCTCATATATAAGTAGATCCATCTAGTAGCTTTTTTCTTGGGATTTGTTTAGTTAAAAGTTAGCCATTGCAACTTCGTGTACTTCGTTTGTGTCCAACGACCAGACCAAGACCGCTTCTGGATCCCCACCATTATCAATACTTCATATTTATTTGCAATATTCAGATTGCTTTATCATATTCTTGTTCGTTCTTCGATTGCTTGCAGAAATAGACCTTCGTGGTCAGGCTGACCGTGCTTCCAGCATCGTCAGTAACCTCAGGAGATTGGTTTAGCGATTGCTAAGGCGCAACGTCATGCACGTTTGTAGTCGGATCGTCAAAGTCGTCTCCACCAAATCGATAGTTATCATCTCATCGAAAGATCGGGACACCCTCGCCTCTATCATCACGTCGGATAAGTGGCGACGTACTTCCAATGAGTATGCTTTCTATTTCTGGAAAGCGTATTTTGCTTCTCCATCAGGCAGAGTGCGTTTTCTTTTATTGAAAGCGTATTTCTCTCTGTTTCAGTCTAGAATATGTTTCTCCGAGGCAAAGGCGTATTTCCGGAAGTGCGCGTTTTGTTTTTCCGGCTGAGGGCTTGTTTGTGATGATTTTATTTACAAATGGGTCCTTGGCAGAAAAGCAACTATATCTTTTTGCTCGTAACTCCGATTGAGCCGATTGAGGTGAATCCAAAGCCCACTTCTTCGTTTCGTCGAGCCCGTTTCGATGGAATCATTTTCACCATGTTTTGAAATTTTGAAAATGATCAATTTGCCCTTGCCCCTAATCAGCCCCCTTTGGGAGAGAAACTTTTTCGGCGATTCCTTTCGCGGTCTTTCCACACTTCTCCCCGGAGCCTTCTTCATCCCCAAGCAAGCCACAATACCCACTTGCATGATAGTCATGCAGTAGCCATGGTTTTTAACTTGAATATTTAATCAATGTTTGCTCGTTTAAAATATGGTTACCGTTGTTCCGGTGATGCTTAGAGTTTCATGTTCACTCTCGTGCTATGTTGTCTTGCACTTGGTTATCATGTATTCCTGCTAGTATTCCTTTCATATGCTTATGCTTGCTAGTAGTACATGTTGATGTCGGAGATGGTCTTCGGTGCATGACTATCATCTGTTCCGAGTGCCATCGTTATGCATGTTCCATTGCATCCCGTTGGTTAAATGCCTGCATGGTAGCATTGCTGATATGTTGTTGCATGATATTTATTGTTGATGCTAGTGGTCATGCTATGTTTCTGAGAAGTGTATACTTGTGATGTTCATGCTAGTCAGTATGCCATGCTCAGTCAGATGTATGATTTGTTGTTGTATTGTTAAGAAGTAATGATGCCCAACCATGCTTATGTTGATGTCATACTCATGTATTGTAGTTGCATCATGTTATTTTCATACGACTCGGCTTATTGCATTCAAGTTTAATCGACTTAATTGAACTTGAACAACTGTTGGCTGAGTCATGGTGCCACTATATCGGGCTGACAAGTGCAACCACATTTGACTTTATGGGGAGGCTGGTAGTCGTCCGTTGTCATGCCTTTTGTCGGTGCCTCCAACGAGGGAAGGTTATGGGCATGTGTTACACTGGTTACACTGGCCGGTAAGCAGACATGACCTTGTGAACTCGTTGTTGTTATGGTACAGTGTCCCCGTTTGAGACTGTTTATTTGCCACGACGGTGGTAGTTTTGCCTTTGGTAGGCTGGGCCACCCAGGACTAAGCCCAGTGGGGAGTTGGTCGGAGTGGCCATAAGAGTGTCATGGCAATGGGTGAATTCTGTCGGAATGCCGTTGGTCCACCCGAATGGGAGTGCGAGGCCATGGATTCCGTGGTGTGGGTAAAGTGCGCTACCTCTGCAGAGTGTATTAAATTTATCGATAGCCGTGCCCGTGGATAAGGGCCCAATTTGTGTCGGTCACACTATGGGTCAACAGTAATAATAATAACTTGCTTAACAACAACCCTTGTTTGATGATGAGAAAGAGATTGGTTGTGATCAAGAGAGGATCACGGAGGTATCGTAGATACCAGAGTTGGTTGATCATTATGTGATCGTGAGATGATCACCGTGGTATCGAGGATACCGAGTTGTTGGATATTTGTGATGTGTGGGTATCATGGGTAAAGATCAAGCTTCTTGTGGTCATTTAATGATTACTACGGCATTGTTTATACCAAACTTGATTTGATTCTGAGATGATCGTGTGATGTCCGAGGCTGGTAAGTGATGCATGTGATGGTTATGAGATAACCCGAGCAGAATAAGTGGTGTATATAATGTCGTCAGGTTGCATGATAGTATCATCATGTTCATATGTTTATTCCATGCTTATATTGTTCTAGCTGTATCATGTTCATGTTGTTCATGCCATGTTATTCTGATGATCTCATGATAATCCCTGCTTAACCTGCAATTGTCATGCTGTTGTTTGTCTTGAATGTTTCTGGTTATTGTGAGCTTGCAAGTACATTCAATATATTGACCTGATGTGTCATGCCAGTTTGCAGGTCATGCCGGAATTGATTGTTTGTTTGCCGTGGATCCCTTGTTCGCGAGTTAGGATAAGCGTTCCAGTTATAGTCCCTGCGAAGTGGAGTTCGTTGTTCCGCTGCTAGAAGTTATTCTGCTGTTTCGAGTTGTTTTGCTGCTTGCATAAAGCAACAGTGGCAAGCGTAGTGTCGTCGTGCCGATGTAATTTCTCGTTATATTAGAACCCCTTTACCCAATATAGATTGTAATAAAGAGCTGATTTGTTTTATGGTAAGTAGTGCTGTATTACAGAAGACTTCTTCTTGATTTCTGGTCTGGAATACGGGACGATCCGGTTTCTCTTAGCCGGGGTTGTCACATTTCTTGTATTCACGCATCTTCTGTACTCAGTTCAACACGACAAGGGCAAGCAGCGCTTCACCACCATCCGCACTCTAAGCCATAGGCTGAGGATGAAATTAGAGCCGTCACTCCACACCGAGTGAGTGATTACGATTGTCACACCATTTGCAGAGCAGTAAGGATCTGTGCACCTCACATGTTGGATATTGGCATTTGTATCTGAAACAGAAAAATGGTGTTATGATTTACGCAACCTGGGGCACCACCACAGATGGATCCGATAGCATGTGTTGGCACGTTGCAGCCTACCCCATTCCTGTAGAGGCTTGCCGATGCAGAAACATCGAAGTTGTTAAGTGTTGCCTGAAATGTGCCACTCACATGCTCCATCTAAAAGTATTTGTCAGAAACAAGTAGTAGTATTTTCTTTTTTGACAACATGTGACCTCCACAATTTTAGCAGCATATCTCATATTGAGATATGCAATACTTACTTTTGATCCCTTTTGTATCAGAATTAGGGTAATATGCCGCTTCTGAAACGGTGAAGTTTGCATCTACAAACACCATGGAGAGGAAAGGCAGCAGAAAAAACATAGATGTGAGATGACAATGAAGTGGAAGAGCCATTTGTGATAAGGGGATGCAGCAACAAGTTTTGGAAATGGTGCATGCAAGAGGAAGATGGAACCATGTATGTTTATAGCCGCTGTGGGTTTCTCATGAGTCTAAGATTTGGAAACCTTTGCCCTTCGGTTTTGAATGGCTGAGACATGGGATTGGAGACATTTTTCTCTCTGGTGTATATGTACCTGCAACTTCTTGTTCATCCTATGCTGCATAAGCTGTAGTTCATGTAAAATAGTATTTTGACCTTTTGCACCTCTTTGTACTATATACTTATTCGGCCTGTTTGAAGATATTGTTGTGGGCTGGTGGATTGACAATGTCCGATGACTCCGTCCCAAATAGAAAGGCCATGGCCTCGCTCACAATGCTTGCATCGTGGACAATATGGAATGAAAGGAACACAAGAGTCGTTCATCACAAGAGCACCCCACCGATGATCCTTCTTCATAATATAAAGAATGAAGCGAAGCTTTGGGTCATTGCCGGGGTGAAAAAGTTGGGATTAATCTATGCCATTGCCGGCACGAAAAAGTTGGGATTAATCAATGCCGGGGTGAAAAAGTTGGGATTAATCAATGCCATTGCCGAGGCGAAAAAGTTGGGATTAATCAATGCCATTGCCGGGGCGAAAAAGTTGGGATTAATAATGTCGGGGGAGTAATGACTAAAGACCTAATGTAATATATTTGGGGCCATGGGCCATGTAACAAACTCCATTCCCTCTTAATTAATGAATGAGGCAAAAAAAAACTACCTCCATTAAAAGAAGATATTGTTCTGGAACTAGAATCTAGAGCAAGAAAGATCTGTAGGGAAGGTGGAACTCAGACTGAAATGCACCCGGATGAAAGATAACATTGGAAAAACTACTCATACAAGCACACACTCCCTCCTTCCCAAATTAAGTGTTTGTACGACTGTATTTTGGTACCGAGGAATTACTTTACGTGATAGATAATGGACAATACTTGTACATCGAACATAGATAATGGGCAATACTTGTACATCGAACAGATTTGGAGCAGGGTAGTTAGCACAATTCAGTCATTCATACTTCTACATCGAACAGGTTTGGAGCAGGGTAGTTAGCACAATTCAATCATTCCAAACGTGCCTTCAAAACCAGCGAATTCCTGCATGGTTTAGGGGCTGTTTGAATTGTGACTATATTTGTCATATATTGCCACATTATTTTTGCCACACTTGCCTAACTTGATTGCTCAAATTGTTAGCCACACTTTGGCTTGTCTAAGGGAACCTTGCCACACCTTTGTGTCTATGACAATGTGGGATTCACTTCTCATAATTATTATTTTTGCCTTAGATGTGGTAGAACCAAACACCCACCTAACTTGATCAAACTTGCCTAAGATGAGGTGTGGCTAAATGTGGCAAGATATGGCTAGAAACCAAACAGCCCCAGTTGCCAATGGCCTCGTGCACCAAGGTTAAGAGATTAGGAAAAAGATGGGAGCTTGGAAAGGAGGAAATACATTGACCATGATTTGGGGACTAGAGGGGCTACAAATTAGTTTACTCGTTGAAGCCATCTCTCCCTTTTGCCAACGACCGTATGATGTTAGGCAAGCGGTCAACTTGCTGCTTCCAAGTCCCAGTTAGAGACACACGACATAAGATATGACCGTTGGGAGAAAACAGGAATGCAAGTTCCAGTTATTATTGCAAGTACCTCATCAACTTCAAATGTGACAGACAGGGAGCTGCGAGCCTATCCCGCACTACCTAGTGTACCTCTGACAGCGTTAGACAACTAAAAACTGGGACCGGTCTTGTGTTCTATCACGTGATCGATCGCATTAAAACAATCGTGAGACTCAATGCTCGTAGTGGAGGTGGCTATATTTCCAAAGATCGAAAGAATAGCCTAAGGTAAATTGCACATGATGAATGAGCATGTATTTTACAGCATGAGTAGAATTCTAGTCTTTCTTGTACACTACTGTTGGATAAACTGGATTCCACATGTTGTTCTTGACATAATCAACTGTTTCTTCCTGCAACACAAATTTTTTGCTCAAAGTTAATCAACTATAACATAATCATAAATCCTGGATGAGCAGTAAGGTGATTTCCTACCTCGCTCAGTCTTGCAAGCTCGCGTGCATCCATGTCACGGTATCCCTCAGCTAGGTCCTCTGCAACAGCTTCCCTCACAACTGCTGCCGCCACCTCCTTAGTGATGTCACGTATTCTGAGTGTAACCATATATAATCAATAGGCATATAACACGGAAAACTGAAACATTGATTGTACGAGTATATAACCTGGAGGTTGGAGGGTAAATTATCCCTTGGAGAACCTCCTCCTCTTTCATGTATGAAGCCAAGCTAAGCAATTTTCATGGTTAATAAAATAAACTAGATTAAATAAGCAGCCTGTGTCAAAAGATGACAGGTCAAGGAAGTCACCGCTCTGCCGCCGCCTGAAGCATTCCATCAGAGACAATCCGTGCACCAGACAACAGGGTTCCAAGTCCTATTCTGCACAGTGGTCAAGCAACGGAAATGAATCATAATTTGCACAAGAACCAAGTCTCGTTGCATATATATAGTTTACAATAGTAACAGGACTAACCCAGGAAAGAGATACATGTTATTCCCTTGATTAGAGTGGCCGATCTTTCCATCACCTGCAAGAGAATCAGTATAAGCTACTCAGAGTAACATGTTACAGATTGAGTATCTCCGCAATTCATCAAATCATCACAGTTTTGGTTACGCAATATGTTTGATCCGTTGCATTAGCTGATGCCAAGCATAGTAAGATATAACTGACACATTATGACATAGTGATGCTCAGCTGACATTGGAAGGGGCACCACAAAAGGAAGGACGCAAGACTGGACAGACATACCAAGATCCACATCGTCAAATGGGCTTCCACTGGAAAATACGACCGTCTCACCAATAATTGAGAAGGCTTCTTCAGGTGTACATTCAGCTATAATATGTAACCAACACAGAATTAGATGGCAGCTGTAAAGAAAACATTAGTAAACTTTCATATCACAAACCATTCTTAGTAGGATTTGACATCGCAAAAATTGCTGGTCTGGAAGAGGACGAATCTTTTAGTGCTTCTAAAACCTGAAGGTACAAAGAACCCACCACAATCAGCGGCATCACTTCAATTGTTGACCATTATCAAAAAGTCAAAATAGCAGACATCATGCAACTAATGATTTAATCTAATCAACGAGCGCCAAACTGGTCCTGATGCAAGGTCCATAACTTCAGATAAACATAGGATTTGCAGGGGCCCTATAGACCCAGAAAAAAAAAGACCTACTCCCTCTGTAAAAGAGTGACCTAAAACGTCTTATATCTTTAGTGACCTAAAACGGCTTATATTAGTTTACAGAGGGAGTACAACCTAAGGGTACTATAAATATAACGAATTTCATTATTTAACTAGCAACAGTCCGGACATAACTGGGAAGTTAATGGCTCTGCCATCTGCAACATATTAAATGCCCTGTCATATAACTAGTCACTGAAACTAGTGGCGGTAACAACAATAGGACACAGATCATGAATTAGCTTATGGCTTTAGCTTCGGTGAAACTTGCTTGGAATCAACGCTGAACAAACTTGGCATGCAGTTATTGTAAAATATTATACCTCCTTTGAGAACAAACCACCAACAGCAGATAGTCCAAGTATGACATCAGGCTTCACCTTTTTAACCTGTTCGATACACATGGTACAGTATAAATAGTTGAGCATCAGCAGCACCAAAACTTGAACTCAAAACTATAGAGGATCAACACTAAATAATGCATGAGCTGGACAATCTTGAATTCTAATGGGGTCATTTGGAGCTTCAGTAATATATCCTACTGCTACTATTCATATGCATCAGTCTTAAACTCCACATGTCTTATTCTTTCATGAACTGAATTTTATTTCGGTAAGGTAAATGTGAATTTTAAACAGACTTAAGGCTGGCTTTTCGATGGAAAGCTTATACTGATATAACTTGACAAATGCAATATATCGTAATATCGTAAATAAAGTTCAGGGAAAATGTAAAAGAAACACACAGTACCATTGGTGGCGGCACCAGACCGGAAGAGATTAAAAGTTGTTAAGAGTACTATTTATATAGCCATGTAGCCTTTTGTATTTACCCCGTTGTTTAAGGGGCTTTCTGCATATCCTACACCTGTACATGTATATATACTGGCCTATGGCCTCATGGGATTACAAGTTGCATATTTCCTAACATGGTATTAGAGCCCTAGGGTTTTTTTTGTAACAGTTTTTTTTTTGCGATCTGAGTTATACTCCCACATGGAATGTGGACTTTGTGAATGACATTAGTTCTAGGCCACACAAAATTCGTGAAAGACATTACAACAGCGAATACCACATAATACAAGCACTGGCTGTAGGGATAGATCGCTAGAGATAGTAGTATTTCTGAACATTTTGCATCTAGGTTCATTTTAAACTCATTAAAAAGAGCACTTCTAAAATATTCAACTATACTTAGCGAATAAGCTAGAAAAAAATCTTGCTAATAGTGAATAAACTCTGGCATGCACATATTACCATGCATGGATCTTGGTAGTCAGTAAGATGTATGCCTAACAGTACATATGCTGTGAAAAGAACCATCTATTATAATCTAATATAATAAATATAAACTTTAGATAAATACCACTTCAATCAAGCTTGCACCCTCATTTAGGCCTTGATGAGTTAGCTCACTCTTTCTCCTAGCAAAAGGACGTGCATCTGGGTCTATGTCTACACGTTCCTCTGTTATTAAACCCTGGCCAAAATAGAATAGAGATAATTTAGTAAGGTTTACAAAAGTGCATGCAAGGAAGATCAATCGTGAAGATACAAAAATTCTAGACCGTGTCAAGTGTCAACACATTGCCAAATTATTCAGCTTATGATTGGCTGATAAGCATGATAATCATTCACAAGCAATGTGATAGTGGAGTGGACTTTGATAGAACATGCAGTTAATTTTTGATAGAACAACAGAGTAGTGTAATCCTTACTGAAACTATTATCATACAAATACAAGAAAACTCCAGCAGGCATAAGAAAAATTCTTAGGGATCCGACTCACATGAGCATCGACTATCCAGAATTGGCTCCTAGCACTCTCAAAAGCAATCTCGTTGTTTCCCAGCATCCTTGCCATGGTCCTGCTTGCAGCATTCACAACACCAATCCCAGCACTGCAAAAGGTGAAATGTAATTAACGTCATACTTCTGAAATGCACTTGATCAGAGGTTATGATAATTTTTTGATCTTTATTGATGTAATCAAGTTTCAGTAACATCATAGTTAGTGCATAGGATCAATTCAGTCATTAATCATGAAAGAGTTACACTCTAATTTTGTAATAAGTTCTGAAACATTGGACATGATCCGAACCTGCCAGCACCTGCGACAACAATCTTTTGCTTTGGGAAGTCTATCATTGGCCTTCCTTGTGCTCTTACAGCTCCAAGAAGACCAGCTATTGCAACGCCAGCAGTTCCCTTTGTACATAAATAATAGTCATCTCAAGTCTGATAAGTTTACTCCATGAATTTTCAAATATATTGCACATTGTGAGTGAAAAGGATTAAGTATATAAGCCAACAAAAATATCAAAAGAAATGACTATGCTATTCTTATTTAAATATCTTGGATATGGAAGAGCGAACAGTTTGTGGTTCTATTCTTATAAAGGTGGGAAGATGTGATAAACGACGCCAAGAAAGGAAAAATAGCAATAAACCTTCTGAAAAAAATCATGTGCATGCATTAATTTCTGACAGTGGATACGAAAAACCATAGACCTTATAAAAACAAACAGAGTACTATTTCAATTGATCTTTTTTTATCCGAGAGACCGTGGGATGCCCCTGCAGTATTTTTAAAATTATTTTTCGAGAAAACGCAAAAGCTTTGCGTTTCTTTGCATTGAAAAGGGGGGGTTCAGTTACAATCATCCGAGGATGTGCAGGTTACAGCCGGTTAATTAGTGCACATCCCAGGTTTGGGGCAGCACAAGTCGGAGGCCAGGTGCCCCTGCTGCCGCCCATGAGCGGGCCTCGTCCCTAATGCTATCTAGTAGTGTGTTGAGGGAAGGCGCCGCATTATCAAAGACACAGCTGTTTCGGTGCTTCCAGACCATCCAAGGCACGAGCAACGCAACAGATTTCAGGGCCTTGCGCAGGGTCGGCGGCGTGTCTTCGTTGGCCTGTCTCCACCAGTCCGTAAGCGATAGTTCCTGCGAGGGGATCGGGGCCGGGATGCGAAGCCAGGCCAGTGTCTCGTGCCATGCCTGACGGGCGAGAGGGCATTCCAGCATGAGGTGTCGCACCGTTTCCTGCTGCTGGTCACATAGGAGGCAGCGGGGGTGATGCTGGAGGCCATGGCGAGCCAGCCTCTCAGCCGTCCAGCATCGGTCCTGGTTGGCCAACCAGTGGAAGAACTTGACTCGCGGTGGCGCCCAGCACTTCCAGATCAGCTTCCATGAGTGGCAGGCCGTTGCTCCATGGAAGGTCGCCGTGTAGCAGGACTTCGCAGAGTAGTTGCCGCTCGCTGTCCAGCGCCAAATCAACTTGTCCGGTGTGGTGGAAAGCTCGGTGCGCTGCATGATCTGCCAGAGTTGCAGATACTGACCAATCTCGTGGAGGCCTAGGTTTCCTTGGATGTCGCGTGCCCAGGAGTTGCCATTGAGCCCATCCGCCACAGTTCTCGTCGTCCGTCGTCGCTTGGGTATGCAGCCGTATAGGTTGGGCATGAGCTCGCGCATGGATCGGCCGCCAATCCACCGGTCCTCCCAGAGCAGGGCGGACAGCCCATTCCCGAGGATCGTGAACGTGGATGCCCAGAACAGGGCTCGTTCCGTGGGCGAAAATTGGAGGTCGAGCCCTTGCCAAGCTCGCTCCGGGTCCGTTCTGGAAAACCATAGCCAGCGTAGTCTCAGGGCAAGGCCGGCCCGCTCGAGGTCTCGCACGCCAAGGCCCCCGAGCTTGATGGGGCGGCACACTCTGCTCCAGTTCACATGGCAGTGCCCACCATTGGCAGCGGCACGGCCAGCCCAGAGGAAGCCGCGCTGGATCTTCTCGATCTGCTTGAGGGTTTTTTTTGGGGGCGCGAATGCAAGCAGTTGGTGCACTGGGATGGCACACAAGACTGACTTGACCAGCGCAAGGCGCCCGGTTTTAGTCATCAGCCAGGCCTTCCATGTCAGCAGGCGCGCGCCGACCGCGTCCACCATGGGCTGCAGCTGGGCGGCAGATGGGCGGCGTGTGGACATGGGTATGCCAAGGTAGGTGGTTGGAAGGTTCGCCGTCGGGCAGCCGAGGTGTGCGATCATCTCCGTGGTCGCTTGGTCGCCGTGCAGGATGGTGGCGGAGCTTTTGGTGAAGTTCACCGTCAGGCCGGAAGCCCTGCCGAACAAGGCGAGGATTTCCTTGATCGCAGTGGTGTCCTCCACCGTGGCGTGGCAGAAGACCATGACATTGTCGGCATAGAGGGAGATCGCCGGGATGTGACGACGTGGGTGTAGAGGCTGCAGGATGCCCAGGCTGTGTGCGCGTCGTAGGAGCCGTCCCAGAGTGTCGACGGCGAGCACGAAAAGCTGCGGGGACATGGAGTCGCCCTGCCGGAGCCCTTGTCGATGCCATATGGGGGGGCCGGGCTCGCCGTTCAGGAGGATGCGCGTGCTGGCAGAGGACAGGAGGATGGCCGTCCACTCCAAGAATCTGTTCCCAAATCCATACTGGCACAGCACCTCAAAGAGGAAAGGCCATGATAGGGAGTCGAAGGCGCGCGTGAGGTCGAGCTTGAGCATAACTCTCGGAGCTCCCAGTTGGTGCAGCAGCTTGAGTGATTGCTTGACGAGGACGTAGTTGTCGTGCAGGCTCCTTCCCGAGATGAATGCATTTTGGTTGCGGCTAACCAAGTGGTCCAGCTTGGCCCCAAGTCGTAGTGAGAGCACCTTGGCGAAAATTTTGGCCACGAGGTGTATCAGGCAGATCGGCCGGTAGTCGCGTAGCCCATGAGCGTCGGCGTGCTTGGGGAGCAGCGTCAGCAATGCCTGGTTGAGCTTGTGGAACCCCCTTCCTCGCAAGTCATAAAGTTGCTGGAACACGTCAAGGAGATCTTGCCTGATGATGGTCCAGCATGCACGGAGGAACTCCGCTGTGAACCCGTCGGGGCCCGGCGCCTTGCGAGCGGGAAGGCGTTTGACAGCCTCCCAGATCTCCTCCGCGCTGAATGGCGCGTCGAGGTCCGCAAGGTCAGTCGGCTCAATGAGCTGAGACAGGTCCAGGGTGTGCTCACGGGTGGTCGCCGTGCCAAGCAAGGCCTCAAAGTGAGCAAAGGCAGCCTCCGCCATGTCAGTGTGGTCCGTGAGCACCCTGCTGTCCGAGACCAGGCTATAGATGTGATTCTTCTGCCGACGGAACGAGCACTGCCGGTGGAAGAAACTGGTGCTAGCGTCGCCGTCTTTGAGGTTGGCAATTCGGGAACGCTGCCGGGCGATCGTGCGCTCCATGGAAGCGAGCCCAAGATAGGATATCTTGAGCTGCTTACGGAGCCAAGCCTCCGGTGGCGAGAGGCTGCGTGATTCCTGGGCGTGGTCGAAGCGCGAGATGAGTTCCCGTGAGATCGCAAGTTTGTCCTTGATATTGCCCGTGGACCTGGAGCTCCAGCTGGTGAGGTGCGCCGCCGTCGCTTGGAGCCGTAGCATGAGGCGGTGGAAGGGATCGGCGTGGTGTGTAGAGCCCCAGGCCGCGGTCACCACATTGTGGAATCCGTCCAAGCGTAGCCAGTACTCCTCAAAGTGAAATCGTCTGTGTGAGGTAGGCGTGGGTGAGCAGTCCAGCAGCAACGGGGCGTGGTCTGACACCACAGCCGCGAGACATCGGAGGTGGCATCCGCTATGCGCGTCCTCCCAATCAGCAGTGCAAAGCACACGGTCGAGCTGCACGAGAGTCGGCGGTGATTGCTCGTTGGACCAAGTGTAGCGCCGCCCGTTGAGGTAGATCTCTTTGAGCGCGAGGTCATTGGTGAGACGGCGAAATTTGCCCATCATACGCCGGTTGATGTTGCCCGTGTTTTTGTCGTCATCGCGGAGGATGAGATTGAAGTCGCCGCAAACCATCCATGGTTCAGGGCACTCGGCACGGATCTCGCAAAGCTCCTGCAGGAAGGCGACCTTGTCGGCATCTTCCTGGGGTCCGTATACCACCGTTAGCCACCAAGGTGTGCCTGTGGCCGCGGTCACCTTAGCAGTGATCGCATTGGTGGTGAACATTGGGTCCGTGATGGTCACGGCCCTGCTCTTCCACGCCAGCAAGATGCCGCCACGCGTGCCATCGGCCGGGAGGTATGTGTAGTCATCGAACTCAGAACCAAGCGCATCCAGGACAATAGCCGAGTAGATCAACTCCATTTTTGTTTCTTGGATGCATACAATGGAGGCCCCGGTGGTGTCCAGCAGCGACCGGATAGCATATCGCCGAGCCCGCACGTTCAAGCCGCGTACATTCCAGATAGCAATCTTAAGGCCGTGATCCATAGGAACGGGATTGACGGGTAGACGCGCGTGAACTGGTCTAGCCTTCACATGAAACGTCGACGCCGCCGGTCGCAGCCGATGCCACGCAGACTGGGATCTCGCGGTCAACCAGTGTGGCAATGGCCTTGAGGACCGTCAGGGGTAGCGGTGCCGCGAACATGTCGTCGTAGGCTTTCATCTCAGCGGCAGTGATCTTCTGATCGATCCGGATGATCCCCAGAGTGCGCAGGATTTGCACGTGGGAGGGGCGCTCGGTTGGCAGGTCGTAGCTGCAGATCGTCCACGGCGCGGGGCGGCCAAGTTGAGGGGTCGGCGTGGCTTCTTTCCCGGGGCCGGCAGGGCGGCGTTGAGGTGTTTCGTGGCGGAGGCCAGAAACTCTCCAAGGGTCCATGGCTGTGGCGTGGTGTGGCCTCGGGATCACCGCAGCGTAATTGGGGGCGAGGCGAAGCGGCTCGGCGTGCGACCACTTGGGCTTTGGTTTGTCCCGGCCCCAGCGTTTGGGGATATCTGGGGAGGTGTGGGTGTGGGCCGCCGCAGAATCACGATCGGGCCAGCTGGGCTGCGGGCCGGCTGCGCGGCAGCAGGTGGGGGTGGCCCATCATCATGGGCGGGAGGATTGGCGCCGAGGGAGGGCGTTTCCCCGCCTGAGGCAGCGCGTGCGAGGTTGGTGGCGGCGGGCTGGTCAGCGGAATCCAGCCCCACCTCTGGCTCGAGTGGGGTGGTATCTCCACTTTGTCCCGACCGGGTCTCTGATGCTGCAGATCCCTCCTGTAAGGCGACAGGCTCATCCGTGGCAGGGGCCAGATCCCGACAAGCCGGTGCGTCAGGGGCGGGCGGGCCTTGCCCCACAGGATCGTCATTGGGATCGTTGCCAGCCACCAGACTTGAACTCGCGGCCGGTCGTGGATCGACACGCGGCCCGACCGGGCACAGGTGGGCGTCTGCGGCGACCACGTCAGTGCAGCCAGACGGGCCCTCAGTTGTCTGCTCCTTTTGCTTTCCTCTGCCTTTTCCTCTTCTGGCATGGTGACGCGGGCGGTGGCCCCCTCGTTGTCCAGGCCAGGGCGTCATGCCCGCACGCAGCGGGTTCGCGGGCAGAGCCACGCCGGAGCCGACGACGGTAGGCCACGTCGGCGACGAGGAAAGGCCATCAGACCTTCCCTGCCTAGCGACGCGCCAGCCCAGGTCGTCCATGGCCATGCCGTCGGCCCGGCCAGGGACGGCCGTGTCCGTGCGCCTGCGCTTGCGTCCGCGGCGGCGCGCGCGGCCCGGTCTGCGGTCGGGGGCGGGGTCGCGGTTCCCGCCAGCGCCGCGCTCGTGGTCTGGCCCTGCACCCGAGGGCCTTGTAGTCGCCGGCGGTCTGATCATGACGGAACGGGCGAGCGCGATGGAGATGGGGTAGGTCAGGATCCTGATGGTGGGCGCGTCGGAGTCCAAGGCCGCCGGCATCTGTCGACCACCTCAAGAATGGCAGCGCGATGGATCTTGTCGGGGTCGTGCGTGCGCCCAGATAGCCGGAAGGTGGCGAGGTCGGCGCGGGAGCGGGTGTGGGGGTGGAGGCGTTCGATCCAGCAGCTTTGCCCGAGGATGTGCTCGGCGGTGGAGAGGTGCCATGCTTGTGCGGGGACAACGCGCAGCTCGAGTTCGACGTGAAATTCGAACTCGCTGCAGCCGGCGTGCGCGAGCTTGCACCAAGGCCGCATCGAAAGGGAGAAGCGTGGCGAGCGGATGAAGTGGTCGCCGGCAAGCCGCTCCTTGATGGCCAGTGAGCTGAACAGGATCAGAAAGTCTTCCGAGTGGTGGCGGTGGACGGTGAAGTCGCCGTCGGCGAGGTCGAATGAGTCCCAGAGCAGCGCAGCAACCTCGTCGGTGGAGGCGGACAGGCAGTTGCCGGTGATGGACGCGACCATCGCGCAGGACAGAACCGTCTCCGCGTCCTCCATCTCGACGGTGCGTGCCATGATGATCCGCACAGGCTCTGATGGGCGCGCGCCGACCGTAGGTGTCGCCGTGGCAGGCGTTGTGAGGGGCGGCAGGGAGGTGAGCGCGGACGACGGTTGCACGCGTGCCGGGGCGGCCGTGTTGCCGTGCGGTGGCCGAAGCGACGCCACATCCCGGCGACTTGGGGCGCAGGAGCGGGAGTCGTGCCCAGACTGCAGGCATGTGCGGCACCGGATGTCGTTAGTGCAGTCGCGCACCCGGTGGCGATGGTCCAGGCAACGGAAGCAGAGCTCGGCTACCTCCTCGGGCGAGGGGCTCCGGCGGCGGGGCGCCGGCGGGCTGGGGGTGGCCGCCTGTCGCGGGCGACGGCGGCGGTTTCGACGCCGAGGGAGCTGGTATCCGTCCTTGTCCACCACATCCCCGCCAGAGACACGGTGTACCTCCGAGCGGGGGCCAAGGCGGTGTCTGGCCGGCAGCCTGGGGCGCGCCGCCGAGGAGCCGTGGGTGGGCGGAGGAGCCTGCCTCTACGGGGCCGGGGGAGGCGGCGGGGTGCGGGCGACGTCGCTGTACGAGCGCGCCGGGGACTCGCTCTCCGAGCTGAGCCAACGGTCACCAGAGGACACGTGCTCGCCGAAGAGGGTCGCGCGGCGGTCGACAGGGTCAGCACCGGAGTCCGCCATGGCAGGGGGAGGGGCAGGGTGGGGAGAGGGGGAGGTGGGGAGGGCAGCCGGCGAGGGGTCACCGGCGGTGGGTTGGTGGCTAGTTGGGTAGGGGAGAGCTAGGGAGCGGAGAGCGAAGCGGAGCCATTCGCGGCATCTTATCAGGAAGGAAACAAACATATGTACATGAGAGGGGGGGGGAGATCCCCCATATTTACAACAAAGCACTAATCCAATCAACTAGAGGTTGCCTTTTGTGGGCAGGTATTCTAAGGGAAATAAGAGTGATATCTTCCTGAAAAGGACCTTCCAACTAGGGAAGCTAGACTGCACATTCTCAAATATAAATGCTGAGATGTCAAAACCTCAGATTAACAGACTTGATTTTGACTGTAAGTCTGAAAGTAATTGAACATAAGATATATTGATAAATATTTACAAGTATAATTGAACTGGTGTTACTGAAAGGCACAACTGACATATTTTCCATGAGCATAGATGGTACTTCCTCACATTTCATTTCATGTGTATTTCGGTATAGCACAAGGATTCAGGAGCCATTAAATAGTACTCCCTCCGTTCCAAATTACTCGTCGCAGAAATGGATGTATCTAGAACTAAAATACATCTAGATGCATCCATACCTGCAACAAGTAATTCGGAACGGAGGGAGTAGAGGACATGACCGTGGTAGACACGTTAATCTTGGGAATAGGAGAGAAAATGTAAGGGCTATATTTTTTCGGAATCTTTTACGAAAATGTAAGGCATGCATGTAGAATTAATAACTCTTGCCCTCATTTGTCCGAAAAAATGATGAATGGAGGGATTACTGTAATCAACATTTGTAACAGAAAAAATCTATTAAATACGGAAGCTCGATCGAGTCGGGGCCAGGTTCACTTGGACAAACCGTCAAGTGGAGCCGACCTGCTCCGGTCTCGATACGGTCTTCGCCTCCCCTGAGTGGGACATTCGCTGCCCCCTAGCTTCGCTCCGAGCGATTACACGAATTGGCTCAGATCACGTCCCCTTACTCCTCTCTTCGGAGAATGAGCGCCCTCCCCTTCCGCCCGATTCCGCTTCGAAACCTTTTGGTTGCGCCAGTCTGGGTTCTCTGTCGCGGTGGGCGCACGATGGCGCGAGGCTCGTGAGGCCCCCCATCGATCCCTTCCGGCCGTTGACAACTGGCACTTCTGCGCCAAGCGGTCACGGCAATTCATGAAGGGTTGGGGTGCAAACGTCGGCCGTGACATCCGGGAGCGGAAAAAAGCTCTCCTTGAAGACATCCAGGCTCTTGACCTGCGGGCCGACGCCGCTGGCCTCTCTGCCGACGAATGGATGCTTAGATACGACTTGGAAGACCAGCTCACGGTCATATACACAGACGAGGAGGCATATTGGCGTTTGCGGGGTTCTCAGAATTGGGTCCTCAAAGGGGACGCCAATACCGCCTACTTCCAGGCCTTACCTAACGGCCGCTGGCGCCGGAACTCCATCCCCCTCCATTGGGACGGAGCGTCCCTCCTGTAGCGGCCCGAGGACATCCGGGCACATGTTGACGGCTTCTACAGAGACCTATTCTCTGCCTCCCCTCAGGGAGGTCTTGCCCTTGCGCAAGATGTTTGGCCTGCCCACAGTTGCATCTCGCCTGCGGACAACGCAGCCCTCACGGCCCCGTTCTCTGAGGCTGAAGTTTGGGCGGCAATTAAGGGCATGAATCCATCCTCGGCTCCCGGCCCGGATGGGCTCCCAGTGAAGTTCTTCCATACCTTCTGGGAGGTGATCAAACCTAAGGTGATGGCCCTTTTTGACGAGTTCTTGGTCGGGTCCATCGACCTCGCCCGTCTCAACTTTGGCGTAATCACCCTCATCCCCAAAGTGTCTGGGGCCTCGGATATCCGCCAATTCCGGCCGATTACGGTGATTAACGTCATCTTCCGCATCCTCGCGAAGGGGTACGCCATTAGGGTGGCCCCTATTGCCGACCGGATCACGCACCCTGATCAGTCGGCTTTCATCCAGGGCCACTATATCCTTGACGGAGTCCTGATGTTTCACGAAGCACTTCATGAGGTTCACTCCAAACACCTCAAGGCAATCTTCCTGAAACTGGACTTCCACAAGGCATATGACATGGTTAGCTGGTATTTCCTTCGGGAATGCCTTCTTCGTAAGGGCTTCGACGATCGTTGGGTGACTAGGGTGATGCAGATGGTATCCTCGGGTCGGACCGCGGTGAACATTAATGAGGAGATCGGCCCATTCTTCCCGACTTTCTGTGGGGTACGCCAGGGCGACCCCTTCTTCCCGTTCCTGTATAACATGGTGGTCGATGCTCTGGCTGCCATCCTTGATAACCAAGGCTGCAGGCCACATTAAGGGTACAGTCCCGCATCTTGTTGGGGGGAACAGGATCTCCCTTCTCCAATATGCGGATGACACCATTATCATGGTGGAAGGCTTGGCGAGCGATATTTCGAACCTCAAGTTCCTTCTGCTGTGCTTCCAGCAGATGTCGGGCCTCAGGGTCAACTTCGACAAGAGCGAGGTGATGGTCTTGGGCTACTCCCAGAACGAGTGTCGGAGTATTGCGGATCGGCTTAACTGCCAGCTTGGGAGCTTCCCCACGACATATCTGGGGATACCCATTAGTGACACTAGGCTCACGGTGGCCGACCTGCGCCCCACGGTGGGGAAGCTTCAGCACCGTATCGAGCCCTGGCAGGGTCGCTGGCTCTCGAAAGCGGCCCGTACGGTGCTCATTAACTCGTCCCTCTCTAGCCTGATCCTGTTCATCATGAGCTTCTACAGCCATCCGGAGACCCTTCATCACGAGATTGCCACTATTCAGGGGCGTTTCTTCTGGGCCGGTGAGGGCGATAAGCAGAAGTACCACATGGTTAGGTGGTCAGAAATCTGCAAGCCTCGTGACCAGGGCGGACTCGGGATCATGTCTTCCAAACGCATGAACATTGCCCTCCTGACTCGGTGGCTTTGGCGGATTGCCAACGGAGATGGTGGCCTGTGGCTTCGCATCATTCAGCAGAAATACCTCCGTGGCCAACCTCTTGCTTTCTGCCAGCGGCCTGGAGGCTCCCAGTTCTAGCAATCCGTCATCCAGCTCCTCCCTGTCCTCTGGATCGGGACCTCGATCGAGGTTGGATCCGGCACTGCCACTCTGTTCTGGTTCGATAGATGGACTGGCGACTTGCCCCTCGCGGCCCGCTTTCCCGACCTGTTCTCCATAGCGGTTGCCCCACAGATCTCGGTAGCGACGGCCCTTATTGACTTGGGGCAACTCGCGTTCCGGAGACCTTTTGGCCCGGCCGAGGCCGCCGACTGGCAGGAGCTGCTCGACTGCATTGCCTTGCACGAGCCTGATCTTACGACTGAAGATGACCGTTCCAGTTGGCGACTAGAGCCTTCTGGACAATTCTCCACCAAATCTCTTTACCAGGCCATCGCCCCATCGCCTGGCTATGAGGCTCTCACATGCATCTGGGAGCTTCGCCTGCCCCTGAAGATTAGGATCTTCTTGTGGCAATGGATTCGCGGTCGCCTCCCGTCCGGCGTGGAGGTCCTGAAGCGCAATGGCCCTGGTGATGGGCGCTGCCCGCTCTGCGGGCCGGAAGAGGACTCGAATCATATCTTCTTCACATGCGTGTTCGCGCAGTTCCTATGGAGCTGTTTCCGCGAGTTAGTGGGTGGAAGCTGGGACCACAACAACTTCCCCGCTCTCTTCGCCGAACTCCAAGCGATCCCATCCGCAGTGCGCCACATTAGGTGGCTGGCCATTGGGGTGCTTGCCTGGACGCTGTGGACTGTTAGGAATAAACTTGTGATTCAGCGCATTCCTCTCCGTCGTGCTACTGACGCTTTGCTCAAATGGTCTGGTTACTTGCAGCTTTGGCGGCCGCTTAGCTGCCCCAGGGAGAGAGACGCCATCACCTCCATCATCACCCAGCTTCGCGCGATGGCTCTCCGGATGGCTCCACCGCTTCCCCCACCACCACCGGAACCAGATTAGATCGTCGTCTTCTCGCCATCGCCACCGCCCTGCCGTTTATGTGTTGTATCGTCGTGCGCCTGAGTTGGGCATGTTGTGTTGTGCCCACAGCTGAACTTGGGTCTGTTTGTCTTTGTGTTTGTGTTGGACCGGGCAGCGGTGGCTTTGGGTGAGTGTGTGTTGTGTTTTGTTGTGACCTCGATACTTTGTGCTTGGTGGTTGCTTTATTTATAAAGCGGGGCGAAAGCCTTTTTCGGTAACAATGACTACGAAAGAGAAGGATACACAACGTTCTTAGCCATGAAAAGTGTTGGTGTGCCAGAAGGAACATGTAGATATCATAGCACAAGACAACACATAATGGAAAAACATAACTGGCATAAGTCAAACTAGTTACCTGCACATCATCATTAAACATACGATAAGTCTTCCTGTAACGCTGCAACAACCTGAAGGCCCACTTGCTTTGGAAATCTTCAAACTAGAGGACATAAAAAAAGTAATTTTGAAAATGTTCCAGCTAAAGACACATGCAGAAAAAAGTTGAGCAAGCACCAAACACCAAAATAGCACCTGTACAATCACATTGGGCCAACGAGAAAAAACAGCTTCCATGAATTCATCAATAATTTCAACATATTCTTCTCCCTCAAGACGGTGTTCTTGTAGCCCAAGATCTGTACAGCACAAAATTTAGGAAAATAATAGCAGAAAAGACTATTCAATCTCTTGTTCACTATCTAGTGAAAAGGTGCAATTGCCTGCATCATATTCTAAAGAAATTCTAGAATAATGCTTGAGAGTAACAAAGAACAGAAAAGGCCATTGATTCTCACGAGCTAGTAAAGATTACAACATCACACATATGCATCTTTCCTGGAATCTGAATCAATCTAAAATACAGCCATAATGAGTGAGTAGGTGACTCTGATATTTATTTATTTCCCTTTTAGAGAACAAGGGTGGTCAAATGTTTTAGAGAAAAATATGTGCAACTAACAAAATGTTCAAAGAAGAACTTACAAAGAGGATCCTTGAGGAGTTTCTCATTGTTAGTTCCCACATCAATCATAACTGGAAGAACCTACAAGAATATTAAGCACTGGAACATATAAATATAAACTATACCAACAGAATATAATACACCCTCTGTTGCTTTTGGTAGGGTGTATTTTGAGACAAGGCTTTCACCATCAATTACTCTACCAGTATGCAATTTATATAGCATAAGGTGTCATCAGATTCTAATTCAAACGTAATTGCTTATGATTGTGATTGGTATCACATATTCACATGCACCACCTATTAATAGAGTACTTATTATTCAAGCATTATCTGAACAAATCAAAATATGTCTTACAAAAGAAACGGAGCGAGTAGGAAATATATAGCAGTAGAACACTTTGCAACTTCATAATATCTAAGCAACCAGCGCTGTAGCTGTAAGGTCATGCAACACAAACGCGATCATCAAGAGTCGTATTTGAAGCTTCAGCTTGATAAACATCATTTATCTTGGTTCAGTACAAAAGCAAGCCAAAATGATAACATTCTAAAAGAAATTTTATCTCCCTGAATTATTATGAGAAGAGGCTGATTGGCACAATCAGATTGAGTAGCAAAACGTTATTTTGTTGTGAATAAAATCCGTGTAACTCAAATATCAAACTATAGTTATTTGAAATTAGAGATATCAAATATGAAAATATAGATGTAAAAAAATGGAAGATAGAGAACAAGGTAAGTCTAACAGTTTCCTAAGGAGTAACAAAAGCATACCCTCTGGGGATTTATTCCAGCAGCAGCAACATATAAATCCAGCTTCCCTATAGCAATGCCAATACCTTGCACCCCTAGATCACCAAGGCCCAATATCCTGCTTCCATCAGTCACCACTATCATGTCGACCTGCGAAAGATTAGCCACTTATGTTTATTTGAAATATAAGAAACTTGTCGTCAGAAGATGCTCTCCCAGCCCTAGGAGATCTTCAAAAGGCAAAAGATATATCTTAGCCTCTTAGCAAAAGAGCTTTATAATTTTAAGACACTGAAAGAGTTGAACTACAGAAGACCAAATCAGTAAATGGACAAGAACAAATGCATACCTGATCAGCTGGCCAGTTGTACACCATGGACATCATTTCACCACGATCCTCTGCACTAAAATACATTCCCCGAGGCCGTCTAAACAAGCCACTGTAATTTTGGCAAACAGCGCCAACAGTCGGTGTGTAAACAATAGGTGCATACTCCTCAATATTATCTATTAAGACCTATGAAGAATCAAAATAAGGTTAAATAAGGTAACCACTTTGAAAAGGAGCCTACATCTGAGACTGCAATACAATAGAGTTAACAAAGTGGTTGCAAAACCATATAATGAGAGAAACATCATCAACAGAAATATGTTTGCGCCTAAAAGAATGTGTGAGATGTGGAGTTGCACACCTTGTAGTACATCGTTTCATTTCTGTCATGCAGTCTGTTAAGAATACGCCATTTCGCCAGTTGGTAAGTATCAGATGGCCCATCTCTTGCATTTTGCTCCAGCCGTTTAAGGTCACCCACTATAATCAAAATAAATATAAATAAAAGAAGAGGTAAATCCACCGCTAAAATCAGCACTTGTAGAACCTCAGTTAACTTTTTTTTTCGCGAATACGCAAAGCTTGCGTATCATTCATTGATATGTAGAGTATTGAGCGTAATCGCTAGCACGAGCATGAAAGGGAATGAGTATACTCAGCCCCAGTACAATAATCGGACGTCTACGGCACGATGGACGCTAGACCCTTAGCCCCTAGTATGCTAGTACTAAACCCTCATACATCTCTAGACCTGAGTGAAACTTGCAGCTTCAGCATTGGAGCCACTTGGTTGTTTGGACAATTTTTCAACTGAGTTTGTGATTGCCGTTTGAACTTTAACCGGTACATCGGGCCATCAGCTATACTTGATTCTAGTTTTCAGAGAAGTTGTTTGACCTAGCTTGTAGAGCACTAGAAGCCGGTTTTGAAATTTGGAATTATTCCAAGCTGGAGCCTAAACACAATGCACACATTTACACTAGACTAGAGATCAAACCAAAAAGTTTAGCCTGCAGTTGCTCAGCATTCAGCAACGATTCAACAATGCACATACTGAGCAACATTAGTGTGGCCTCTTTTGGTTCATAGGATAGGATTATTATAGGAATAGGAATTTTGTAGGAAATGAGATGGCATGTATCTCAAATCCTATGAGTAGGAATAGGAAACGAGATGTCATTTGGTTGACACCAAAGGAATTTTTTCATTGAGTCTAGGCTCATTTTTATTTTCCTATGAAATGTGAAGGATAGGAACCAATCCTATGTAGGAATAGGAATCTATTCCTATGAACCAAAGGGCTCTAAAGGAAAAAATCCTATAAAAATCCTATCCTCTAAAATTCCTATGAAATTCCTCCAAACCAAAGGAGGCCTCAATGTCTGTGAATTGGAGTACTAGCTAAAGTCACTCACCCTCCAAAACCCCTAAAAATGGACCGGTCTGGTTATCATCCACCAAAATACCTCCCTGCGCGGCACCGACCAATCCAATTTTGGGAGAGCCGTAAACGAGACACGGAGTAAGCAAGGAAGGAATTGAAGCGCCGGGGTATCATGTCGTACTGAATCGGTCGATCTGCTGCTGCGAGGAAACGACACTGGGCGGGAGCAGGCCGCGGAGGCCGAGCCGGTCCCTCTCCGTCATCGAGAACGCCGTTCCCTGCAGAAGCAGCACAACCCGCGCGCGTCAGGCCACCGCCGCGAAACCCTCTGCAAACGGAACGAGGAGACGACGACGAGCGAGTAGGTGCGTACCCGGTTGAACCATGGGTCGTGGAGGATGTCGGGGCCGCGCTTGTGAAGGACGACGGGGCGGTGGCACTCAGCCGTCACGAACGCCCGCGAGCGCTGGAGGAGGAGGCGGTGGAGGTCGTCAGGGGCGAGGGATCGCCGGAGGCTACGCGAGATGGACGACGCGTTCGCCATCCCCGCCCGCGTCCCGGCTGGTCCTGCTGCTAGTGGAGGCCGCTGCAGTTGATGCTGGTTCCTTCCTACCAGTGGGAAAGGGGACGCGTAGTCGTAGTAGCTTTTTCTGTGCGATGTGCGATGTGTTGGAACTATTCTCCGATTTGGGCGAGACGACGCGGGGGGTCTCTCTGCCGGTCGTGGCTGCCCATTGGCGCCGACACTGAGGAGACGAGCCCGATCTGCCTGTGCCTGTGTGTCCGCGGTGAGACGACTTCTCATTCCGGGCCGCGACCGGTTTGAGCTGTGTAAATCACGTCCAAATTCCCCGACCATTTCATTTCTTTGACGCGTCTAGCAAACCTTCTGAAGCGGAATTTAGGCTTCTACGCCGTAAACCTCTACGCCGTAAAAGTTTTACTCATACCAAGCAATAGATATTTGATTTCGTCAAGAGAGCGACCTCTCTCAAAGCCACGGCTTTGGTAGTAATAATTGACACATTTAAGAGACCTGAAATGTTGGAAGAAACAATGATTTTAGGATGCATCCTGGTAGAGTGGCTGAGAAAGCTTTAGTTTTTGTTGACTTCATTGTGCAGAATTGTGGTAAGACTACAATTGTTTCAAGGCGTGATATCCCGGTATCTCGTGTTAAATGGGTTCCGTCATCGACATATGTAGTGACCGTCAATGTGGATGCTTCACTTTTTAAGGAGTCTCAACGGATGAGAATTGGCATGGTGATTAGGAATCACATCGGAGATTGCTTGCTGGCTTGCCGCTAGCACGCCGACAAGGTTAGCGCTCTAGATTTAGCTAAAGCACCGGCACTACGATGTGCGGTGGCTCTCACCCGCCGGCAAAGATTTCCCAGGGTTGTTTTCCGCTCAAACTGTTTGTCCGTTATTCAAAGAACCAATGTTTCGGTGATTGGTCGCTCGCCAGTCGCTCACCGGTGGGACTCATCATTGCTGATATCAAGGAGTTAGCGTCATTCTTTCCGTTCGTTCGCTTTAGTCATGTAAATCGTTTGTCGAATGCAACGACACATATTCTAACTAGATCTTCTCAGTCCCCTAGTAAGAGCATCTTCAACGACAACCCGCAAATTTTCTCCCGCATCCATCCGCGGACAGGGGGGACCAGTCCGCGAACATGGATGCGGGAGGCCGTCATCCAACCGTAGCCGCATACATTTCAAACTCCTTTTCAACAAAACGGAGGAAATTCGTGAAAACACGCCCGGATTTCGTATTAACATGACGGATTTCATACAAACAGGGCGGATTTTCATTGCATTTCGAACATTTAGAACAAAAAACCGACCCGGCCCTAAACCTATCCTATGGCGGCGGCGCCCGGCGTCCAAGCCCATGTCGTCCTCCGTCCGCCGTTTCCATGAGCACCGACGATAAGACCCGTGAAGTGAAGGTGCGGTCTCCGGCGAGGAAGAGTAGAACACGGGAGACGAGCCAGACCACATGGGACATAAGGACCTGCCGCGTCCCGTGGCCTACTCATCCTTGAAGGAGTCCACGGCATGTCCATCATCGGTAGACGTGAGGTCCACTATGGAAATGGTGGCATCGGCGTTGGCGTCCTCCCACCGGGCCGCCTGATAGTTCGTCAGCGGCGCGTAGGAGGCGCAGCTGGCATTGTTCTCCTCCGCGATGGCTTGCAGTTGCGCCTCCACAGCTGCTGATTCTTGACGAGCGGCGGCTTGAGCGCGGATGACATCTTAGGTGGCACGCTGCTTCGCGATGAAGTTGGGGTTCGACGTGGCCATGGCCTCCACGGCCTCCTTGCTCACGCGCTTGCCGTAGATCTGGCCCTCCACCAGCTGGTGTTGCTTCAGGAGGAACATGTTGTGCCGTTGTTCCTTCTGTGTGAAAGGACATGCGGTGCCCCCATGTGTGATTTTGGTAATTGATGACATTCTCTATGGACTAATGGTTGCATTGAGTTATATTTGCAGGATTTGTCCATAGGCTTTTCTTGAAGTCCATGTGTTGGTTTCAAGGAGTTTATGAGTTGACCAAGGTGCTATTAAGGAATTATGCAAATATTGGTCATGTGAGTGTTGAGCTTATTGCAAGCATGTCTTGAATAAGAAGAGTGTGTCATTCATGTCTACCTTCAAGACATCATCCAAATGACGAGAGTTGGAAAGATTCAAGGTTGATCAAGACTAACTCAAGAGTGAATTATCCAAAGACATCATCCAAGGAGTTTATGAGTTGACCAAGGTGCTATTAAGGAATTATTCAAAGATTGGTCATGTGAGTGATGAGCTTATTGCAAGCATGTCTTGAAGAAGAAGAGTGTGTGATCATTCATGTCTACCTTCAAGACATCATCCAAATTAAGAGAGTTGGAAAGATTCAAGGTTGATCAAGACTAAGTCAAGAGTGAATCAAGTTGATCAACACACAAAGCATACAAGATGTACCGAGGGATCAAGTGATCCCATGTTATGGTAAGCATTGTCCATTACACTGTGTGTACTAACCCACGGTATTCGTGAGAGTTCTTTGTGGGGTTAGGTTGCGGTGTGCAAGTTCAAGTGGAGCATCGCGAAGAGATCATCCTTGAAGCTTGCCGTCCATTGTAGTGGCAATGGACTTGTGAAGATGTGACAAAGAGTGGCTCACCCATAGTAGAGTTGTAACCCCCACAATACGGCTATATCTCCCACGTGTTGGAGCACGACTTAGAGGCATAGCCGCATGATAGGTCTGTCGCAAGAGGGGTAATCTTTACACATCCCATGTACTGAATAAGAAAGGGATAAAGAGTCGGCCTACAATCGCCACTTCACACAATACATAAATAATCATACATCATCCAGAATACAATCAAGGTCCGACTACGGAACCAAAACAAAGAAAGACAACCCCAAATGCTAGATCCCCGATCACCCCAACTAGGCTCCCCTACTGATCATCCAGACAAAAAGAAACATAGTAACGGCCCGAATCCTCATCGAACTCCAACTTGAGTTCGGTAGCATCCCCTGCACTGGCATCATCGGCACCTGCATCTGTTTGGAAGTATCTGTGAGTCACGAGGACTCAACAATCTCACACCCTCGCGATCAAGACTATTTAAGCTTAAGGGTGGGAAAGGGGTAGTGAGGTGGAGCTGGAGCAAAGCACTGAGCATATATGGTGGCTATCTTACGCAAAAGAGAGCGAGGAGAGAAGCAATGCACGGTCAAGAAGCTAAAAGTGATCAAGAAGTGATCCTGCAGCTACTTACGTTCAAGCATAACACGATACCATGTTCTCTTCCCGGACTCCGCCGAAAAGAGACCATCACAGGTACACACGCGGTTGATACATTTTAATTAAGTTAACTATCAAGTTTTCTACAACCGGATATTAACAAATTCCCATTGTAAGTGCATCTAGTGCCCCTTAGTGATTTTGGTGTATTGAAGACTTATAGATTAAGGGACTAATGCGTTTGTGAGTGTACACAGGTCTATAAGTCTATGAGGAGTTTGATATTTACAGAGAAAGTCGACCACTAAAAATAAAGTTCTTCGACTGAAGACTTTGGATCTCTGAAGACTTTCTGTGACGCCCCCGATTCAATCGTACACTAATCATACACGCAAACGTGTACGATCAAGATCAGGAACTCACGGGAAGATATCACAACACAACTCTACAAATAAAATAAGTCATACAAGCATCATATTACAAGCCAGGGGCCTCGAAGGCTCGAATACAAGAGCTCGATCATAGACGAGTCAGCGGAAGCAACAATATCTGAGTACAGACATAAGTTAAACAAGGTTGCCTTAAGAAGGCTAGCACAAACTGAGATACAGATCGAAAGAGGCGCAGGCCTCCTGCCTGGGATCCTCCTAACTACTCCTGGTCGTCGTCAGCGGGCAACACGTAGTAGTAGGCACGTCCGGTGTAGTAGGAGTCGTCGTCGAAGGTGGCGTCTGGCTCCTGGGCTCCAACATCTGGTTGCGACAACCAGGTAGAAGGGATAGGGGGAAAAGAGGGAGAAAGCAACCGTGAGTACTCATCCAAAGTACTCGCAAGCAAGGAGCTATACTACATATGTATGCATTGGTATCAACTGGAATAAGGCTATCATATGTGGACTAAACTGTAGAATGCCGGAATAAGAGGGGGATAGCTAGTCCTTTCAAAGACTACGCTTCTGGCAGCCGCCGTCTTGCGGCATGTAGAAGAGAGTAGACTGAAGACCTCCAAGTAGCATCGTATAGCATAATCCTAACCGATGATCCTCCCCTCGTCGCCCTGTGAGAGAGCGATCACCGGTTGTATCTGGCACTTGGAAGGGTGTGTTTTATTAAGTATCCGGTTCTAGTTGTCATAAGGTCAAGGTACAACTCCAAGTCGTCCTGTTACCGAAGATCACGGCTATTCGAATAGATTAACTTCCCTGCAGGGGTGCACCACATAACCCAACACGCTCGATCCCATTTGGCCGGACACACTTTTCGGGGTCATGCCCGGCCGCGGAAGATCAACACGTCGCAGCCCTACCTAGGCACAACAGAGAGGCCAGCACGCCGGTCTAAACCTAAGCGCACAGGGGTCTGGGCCCATCGCCCATAGCACACCTGCACGTTGCGTACGCGGCCGGAGAGCAGACCTAGCAACCTCCATTTCAAAGGAAGTCACGTTACGCGGTCCAACCCGGCGCGCGCCGCTCAGTCGCTGGCGTCACGAAGTGCTTCGGCTGATACCACGACGTCGAGTGCCCATAACTGTCCCCGCGTAGATGGTTAGTGCGTATAGGCCAGTAGCCAGACTCAGATCAAATACCAAGATCTCGTTAAACGTGTTAAGTATCCGCGAACGCCGACCAGGGCCAGGCCCCTCTCTCCTAGGTGGTCTCAACCTGCCCTGTCGCTCCGCCTCAAAGTAACAGTCGGGGGCCGTCGGGAACCCAGGCCCACCTCTACCGGGATGGAGCCACCCTGCCCCTTCAGCCCCCATCTCCGAACAGTATCACAAGTAATGGAACATGTATAAAGTGTATAGTATATGCCCGTGATCACCTCCCAAAGTGATCACGGCCCGGTAGTATAGCATGGCAGATGGACAAGAGTGTAGGGCCACTGATGGAACACTAGCATCCTATACTAAGCAGTAGGATAGCAGGTAATGGTAACAACAGTAGTAGCAAGGACAGGCTATGCATCAGGATAGGAATAACGGAAAGCAGTAACATGCTACACTACTCTAATGCAAGCAGTATAGAGGAGAGTAGGCGATATCTGGTGGTCAAGGGGGGGGGGCTTACCTGGTTGCTCTGGCAAGAGAGAGGGGTCGTCGATGTAGTCGTACTGGGTAGCAGCGGCGTCGGTCTCGGTGTCTAGCGAGAGAAGAGGGGGAAGAAACAATAAATATAATGCAAGCATATGCATAGTGATGCATGACATGACAAGTAACGACGTTAGAGGTGCCCTAACGCGGTATGAGGTGGTACCGGTGAAGGGGGAAAACATCCGGGAACGTATTCCCGGTGTTTCGCGTTTTCGAACAGATGAACTGAATGGGGGAAGTTGAGAGTTCGGTATGTTAGGGATGTGTGGCGGACGAACGGGCTACGTATCCGGATTCGTCTCGTCGTTCTGAGCAACTTTCATGTTGAAAATAATTTAATCCGAGTTACGGATTAAAAGATATGATTATCTAAAGATTTTACTAATTTCTAGAATTCAATTAATTATTTAATTTAATTTGAAACAGGATTAATGACATCAGCATGATGTCATGTTGACATCAGCAGTCAACAAGGGTTGACTAAGTCAAACTGACATGTGGGTCCAGTGGGACCCACCTGTCACA
Source organism: Triticum urartu (assembly GCF_003073215.2). Taxonomy (NCBI): domain Eukaryota; kingdom Viridiplantae; phylum Streptophyta; class Magnoliopsida; order Poales; family Poaceae; genus Triticum; species Triticum urartu. Next base: position 354,587,368 of record NC_053023.1, read on the forward strand.
CTCTGTTTTAGGTTAACTAGGATTTAGCTAAACTAATTACCGTTTAATTAATCTAACTAGTTAATTAGATTAATTAAACATGATTAATTAACTTAATTAATTAATCAATTAATTAATAATTAATTTTATTTATTTATTTTCTTCTTATTTTTTTTTATAAAAAACGTTCTGGGCAGGGCCCATGTGTCATAGGCCCACGGGGTCCATGCGGGTTAGCGGGCGCGCAAGCGTGCGGGTGCGGACGAGGGGGCGCTGGAGGTGCCCGATCCGGACGAGGGCCAGCGGGCACGGAGGGGCGCCGGGCGCCGGAGATGGCACCGGCGAGGCCACGACGGGGCAGCACCGGGGCTGGGTAGCGCAGGCTGGGGGGTGGTGCGACCGGGCCAGTGCGGGGCAGCACGGCGATGCGGGACCCGAACAGCACGGACGCGCAGTGAGCGGCGCCCGCTGCGGAGCAGCAGCAGCAGGGCTGCACAGCGGAGGGAGAGCGGCGGCAGGTGAGCGGGGCGAGCCGGGCGGGGCTTGGCACACGCCCGGACGGCGACGGACGTGGCGGGGCGACAGTGTCCGCGAGCACGGGCGAGCACGGCGGCGCCACGACGAACTAGCAGGCGGGTGAGGAAGGCAGAGAGGAGAAGGGGAGGGGGCTCACAAAGCCCTGTAGTTGAGCGAGGCGGGCGCGGGGAGGAGTCGGGGTCGGGCGATGGGTCGGCATCGCAGATCCGGCGAGGAGGAGGTCGAGGACGGAGGAGCTCGACGTCGGGGTGGTGCCCGATGACGGCGCTCGGGGAGTGGACGAGGAGGCGAGGCGGCGACGGTGGGGAGGGGGACGATGACGGGCGGCGGCGAGGTGGCCTCGACCGGTGGCGTGCGGCGAAGGAGAGGGGTTCGCCGCCGGCGGGTGGCGGCGTCAGGGGCGGTTGAAGTGCGGTGACGGGGTGGGAAGCCAACGTCGGGGCGCGGTCGTCGGCCCGATCCCGATCCAGAACTGGATCGGGGGGGAGGGGGAGAGAGCGAGTGGGGTGCGGGTGGTTGGTTAGGGTTTGGCTGGGAGCAGCGTGGTCTAAGTAGGCCAGTAGGTGGGCCGGCCTGGCTAGCCCAGTGGCCAGCTGGGCCGGTTGGCCCCGGGGGAGGGTTTGGTCTTTTTTTTTTAGTTTTACTTTTCGTTATTTTTCTTTTCTATTTTATTTTAGTTACATATTAATTTTAGTTTAGTAAAATATGACTACAACCCCTAAAATAACGTTTCAGAACAATCCACTACTGTAAAAAGGTATGGCCCGATATAAAATAGTTTAGTATTTTATAAAATACCAAAGGTGTTTAAATAGTTGTTTTTGCTACTGTTTGAACCATTTTAGTGCATTTAATCCTTCTACAAAAATGTGGTTCCTCCACCATTATGACTTAGGATTTATTTGTCGCATTTTGAACATTTTAGTGTTAACGTTTGAAAACTTTTGATGTTTTGCCTTTGTTTCAAATTTGAATTTGGATCGGTTCTGAACTAACGCGAGATTAACAATAGTAACCATGGTGACGTGGCATCATTAACGTGTGATTACTGTAGCCTAATTATCCGGGCGTCACAATTCTCCTCCACTACAAGAAATCTCGTCCCGAGATTTAAGAGGTGGTGTAAGGGGGGAAGTTGTGGTTGCGAAATTCTAATGGATCTTCTCGGTCTTGGTTGCTCTTCTCGAAGAAGTTGATCCCTTTCGTTGATGTCTTTATTTCTCTGCTCCAGCTCATCATGATGAAGTCGTCATCCTTTCTTCAGGAACTTCATCGTACTTATGTAAAATGATAAGGGGTAACTCGAAAGAACGGAACTCTCCACGGTTGCTTATCCGGTAGCTAACATCGGGGAAGGTGGCGGAAAGTAACTCTTGAACTGAAACTTAAAAAAATCGAGAGCAAAGTAAGAAGTTACCATGAGAAGTTTAAGCGGCTAGGCAATCGTTTGATGCGTGAACAAAGTGGGAAAGGGGTCCAGAGCAACGAGAATAAGTATTGCGTCTGATACAAAAGTAGATTTCTAAGAAGATGACCCATGAATTACATATGAGGCCACGCGCGAGGAACAACCTTGCGAAGAGGGGTTGTACAGAAGAGTCAGGTTTCGATCCTGTGGAGTTGTGGGTTATGAGCCCACCATGTGGGTTGAAGGTAGAAAGGGTGATGAAATCTTGCACGATCATATAAGCAAGTCAAGTTAGAGGATAGCTTGTCGGTCATGTCGGCAACAAGATAGGTACCAAGGGCGAGGGACGAAGAGAACCATTTTCCTGCTCGTTGAACGAGGCGGACCAGTGGGCAAAGTTCCCGTCCATCGGTGGTTACCGGAATGTCATCAACAATAGTAACAGGTTCTTACTAACAAAGTTGTACACCAAGGTGCTTACAAAAGCAGTGACTTATTACTGCTTAGATCATATAAACCTCAAGAAGGTTAAACAAAACAATGGAAAGAAAAATGTGATTATCAGATTAAACAGAACAATGGAAAGGAAAATGTGTTTAAACACATATATCAGGAGTATAACCTTCCCAAGGACAAACAGAGCATGATATCCATGTCAGGATATAATGTAGAAAACTCTTTAGGTAGGGGAGAGAAATTTCATGATATTACCCATACAACGGTGTTTGGATAATTGAGCAGGAAACATTTAGCATTGGGCTTCAAATGTTCTTGTTGAAAATCGGAGTACCATAGACATGCTTCGAGATAGTATTGACATGGTCTTCAAGCAAAGATCGGACTTTGGATACACAAAGGATCCATCAGGATAAACTTATTAAACAAGGCATTCAATTTCCTCATGGAAAAATGATTTAACCTTGTTAAAAGGAAACTATAACACTAGGTCCTCTGGTCAGGTGTGCTAGGCATGACATCACCTTACCAGGGCATATAGGGACCAATGTTATAACTCTTGAAAATATGTTCCAACCATCATATCTGACCGAGATTCAGATCTAATTGGTGTTAGGATACCTTAGACTCAGGATGCCTGAGAAGAAAGGTGCAACACAAATTGTCGAGGTGACATTGTAAGATTCTCGGGAATTGAACTATGGAAGCGAGTTCCGAACCAAGAGTTCATCAGTAAACCAACGAGAGGATGAGGAGGTGGCTGATGGAATCAGCGACAATTCATCGAGATTAACAAAACATGGATTTCCACAACTATGTGAAAAAGAAGATAACATTTGTCAGATCAAATGGTATAATGATGTATGCTCGAGGAAAACATACACAATTAAACATTGGTTGAAATGTGCGCCCAAAATATAGGCATAGGTAGCATGATCAGTGTTAGAATGGTGATTCGATAACCAATGGTCTAAGAATGAAATGGCGACCATTAACTTCAAAGCAATAGGGTTGCTAGAAGTTTAGAATTTACACATCATAGACCATTTGTAGGTATTCCGGTTAGAAACAACACGGAGACCAAGAATGAACGCAAATGGCGAGAGATATTACTATATCAAGAATTCTCAAGAGGTGGTAAAATTGCCACGACATTCTTGACATAAAGGTGGTAATGTTCCAAGGTAAAGAAGGACAAATGCTGGATAGCAAGGAACTCAAGGTATAACACAAAACATGAACAAGTTTGTGTTGGAGGGAAGGCAATAAAGTGGCCGATGATAACACAAATCATCAGGGGCAAGGATGGTATTTCTCATCATGAATTCAGTTGATACCCTTGAAGAGCTCAGAATGTTGATGATTAAAATTAGCACGATAATGATGTATCCGTTCAGGCTAGGACAGACATGGAGTATTAAACTTGTAAGCGATGAAGATCTCTAATCCTCGTTGAATCGCAGTGCAGACTCGATTCCGTTATCGGTGTCCTTGAGTGTTTCATAACTCAAAGCCCATGAAAAATTGGAGTCCGTGCGAATGTAATACCTGATGAAGAACTCATAAGAGGTTATGCAGTTCCATGATAATCTCGAGATACCAGGGGGTAATACTCGACGACATGTCAAAGTAAAGGTTGGACTGGTGTATTGACCTACAGAAAACAAGTGCTTAAACTTGCCCGAGAAATGGGATCAGAGAAGAACATGGTCGGAACCACGATTGCAGAAGGCCAGATCCCAGATATAAGATGAACTTCTACCAAGGGAATAATTAATTAAAGAGAAGCTTTAATGGTAAGATCTACATCATGTCCATGGGCATGAACACAAAGTTCAAGGTCGACTCCCACTTCTTCAATGCATAACCTTTCATTCATTGCTCTAGGTAAAAATGATCTTAGTGTCAAAACCTACCCGGTGAATTACCAGAGGAGTATGACCCGTGAAAACTTCCGGGTTCACACAGATTAAGGAAGACATAGGTTCAACCCATCGGGGCTTCTTAGAACATATACCATGAACTTTAGGAGTAAATAACACAAGCTCAAAAGTAGAGCATGGCTGACAAAAGTAGAGTATACAATTTACAAGGGCATTATGTATTAGGTAAAGAACTCACAAGAATTTTGGTTGTGAAGGACATTGTCGGAAAATAACCCGGCAATGGGTATGGCGGTCCACAACGGGGCTGATGTGAGTATCGGTACTCAATCAAAGGAAGAAGGAATGCCAAGGCATCAGATTATAGAAACAACTGACTAATTCAAAGCTTAATGCAAAGATTTTATGATTCCCAAATCAAGGGATCAGAAGCAATCGTTCTGATCAAAAATGAATAAGTTCAATAGACTTAGAAGCACAAACGATCAAGGCATTGATTAGTCAAGAACCAACTCATATCCAAATGACGTCTGAGCTGGAAGGATGAATCCTAGGATTCGACCGAGGAATGCGGGCATCCTCAACATATTGAATCAACAGACTTAAAATGATAAAGACAAGGGAGGCCAATAAGATTACGAAACTTATCGGATTAACCACAATTTCAGAAAGCGAGAATTTCAAGAGCAATAGGCTGCTCGGGATTTTCGGAAGATCGAATAGTATTTCGAAGACCACTGTGAAACACATGAACAACTGGGGGATGAGCGGATACTCGATAAGTGTGAGAATTTTCCATAGGGGTATTCAGGTGACAAATAACTGCAAGGCAGTAAGCTTAAAGGATTATCGAAACATCGACGAGTAATTTGTGGTATCTTGTAATAACAAGACCAACTGGGGATGAATGTAAGAATAACAACTGCAAGTAGTTATCCATAAGGGTTGATGGTGGAAGGGAATTGCAAACGCGATGAACACAAGTTCTCGGGTTAACAGCGGAGAGTATCTTCAGGGTCTCCGCATGCAGCACACGATCATCAGTAATAAGGGGCTCTCTGGGTGAAAGAGATAACGAGATCCTAATGTTAGATTTAGCAAAATTCATTTAACCCGAATAGAAGAGAGCTCAGAGTCCCAGAGTAAGGATCGAGGAGTAAAAGATCCTAATACCACCCAGATGGCGACGTGGGCCCGTAAGGCACACAGCCATGTTAGTAAAAGTTTTGCAATGTCTAGACTCGACTTCGGCCAAGGAGTGTGGAAAGGGGAATTCCTACAGGCAGTCGGCTCTGATACCAACTTGTGACGCCCCCGATTCAATCGTACACTAATCATACACGCAAACGTGTACGATCAAGATCAGGAACTCACGGGAAGATATCACAACACAACTCTACAAATAAAATAAGTCATACAAGCATCATATTATAAGCCAGGGGCCTCGAAGGCTCGAATACAAGAGCTCGGTCATAGACGAGTCAGCGGAAGCAACAATATCTGAGTACAGCCATAAGTTAAACAAGGTTGCCTTAAGAAGGCTAGCACAAACTGAGATACAGATCGAAAGAGGCGCAGGCCTCCTGCCTGGGATCCTCCTAACTACTCCTGGTCGTCGTCAGCAGGCAGCACGTAGTAGTAGGCACGTCCGGTGTAGTAGGAGTCGTCGTCGAAGGTGGCGTCTGGCTCCTGGGCTCCAACATCTGGTTGCGACAACCAGGTAGAAGGGATAGGGGAAAAGAGGGAGAAAGCAACCGTGAGTACTCATCCAAAGTACTCGCAAGCAAGGAGCTATACTACATATGTATGCATTGGTATCAACTGGAATAAGGCTATCATATGTGGACTAAACTGCAGAATGCCGGAATAAGAGGGGGATAGCTAGTCCTTTCGAAGACTACGCTTCTGGCAGCCGCCGTCTTGCGGCATGTAGAAGAGAGTAGACTGAAGACCTCCAAGTAGCATCGTATAGCATAATCCTAACCGATGATCCTCCCCTCGTCGCCCTGTGAGAGAGCGATCACCGGTTGTATCTGGCACTTGGAAGGGTGTGTTTTATTAAGTATCCGGTTCTAGTTGTCATAAGGTCAAGGTACAACTCCAAGTCGTCCTGTTACCGAAGATCACGGCTATTCGAATAGATTAACTTCCCTGCAGGGGTGCACCACATAACCCAACACGCTCGATCCCATTTGGCCGGACACACTTTTCGGGGTCATGCCCGGCCGCGGAAGATCAACACGTCGCAGCCCTACCTAGGCACAACAGAGAGGCCAGCACGCCGGTCTAAACCTAAGCGCACAGGGGTCTGGGCCCATCGCCCATAGCACACCTGCACGTTGCGTACGCGGCCGGAGAGCAGACCTAGCAACCTCCATTTCAAAGGAAGTCACGTTACGCGGTCCAACCCGGCGCGCGCCGCTCAGTCGCTGGCGTCACGAAGTGCTTCGGCTGATACCACGACGTCGAGTGCCCATAACTGTCCCCGCGTAGATGGTTAGTGCGTATAGGCCAGTAGCCAGACTCAGATCAAATACCAAGATCTCGTTAAGCGTGTTAAGTATCCGCGAACGCCGAACAAGGCCAGGCCCACCTCTCTCCTAGGTGGTCGCAACCTGCCCTGTCGCTCCGCCTCAAAGTAACAATCGGGGGCCGTCAGGAACCCAGGCCCACCTCTACCGGGATGGAGCCACCTGCCCCTTCAGCCCCCATCTCCGAACAGTATCACAAGTAATGGAACATGTATAAAGTGTATAGTATATGCCCGTGATCACCTCCCAAAGTGATCACGGCCCGGTAGTATAGCATGGCAGACGGACAAGAGTGTAGGGCCACTGATGGAACACTAGCATCCTATACTAAGCAGTAGGATAGCAGGTAATGGTAACAACAGTAGTAGCAAGGACAGGCTATGCATCAGGATAGGAATAACGGAAAGCAGTAACATGCTACACTACTCTAATGCAAGCAGTATAGAGGAGAGTAGGCGATATCTGGTGGTCAAGGGGGGGGGCTTGCCTGGTTGCTCTGGCAAGAGAGAGGGGTCATCGATGTAGTCGTACTGGGTAGCAGCGGCGTCGGTCTCGGTGTCTAGCGAGAGAAGAGGGGGAAGAAACAATAGATATAATGCAAGCATATGCATAGTGATGCATGACATGACAAGTAACGGCGTTAGAGGTGCCCTAACGCGGTATGAGGTGGTACCGGTGAAGGGGGAAAACATCCGAGAACGTATTCCCGGTGTTTCGCGTTTTCGAACAGATGAACCGGAGGGGGGAAGTTGCGAGTTCGGTATGTTAGGGATGTGTGGCGGACGAACGGGCTACGTATCCGGATTCGTCTTGTCGTTCTGAGCAACTTTCATGTTGAAAATAATTTAATCCGAGTTACGGATTAAAAGATATGATTATCTAAAGATTTTACTAATTTCTAGAATTCTATTAATTATTTAATTTAATTTGAAACAGGATTAATGACATCAGCATGATGTCATGTTGACATCAGCAGTCAACAAGGGTTGACTAAGTCAAACTGACATGTGGGTCCAGTGGGACCCACCTGTCATACTCTGTTTTAGGTTAACTAGGATTTAGCTAAACTAATTACCGTTTAATTAATCTAACTAGTTAATTAGATTAATTAAATAGGATTAATTAACTTAATTAATTAATCAATTAATTAATAATTAATTTTATTTATTTATTTTCTTCTTCTTATTATTTTTTTTATAAAAAACGTTCTGGGCAGGGCCCATGTGTCATAGGCCCACGGGGTCCATGCGGGTTAGCGGGCGCGCAAGCGTGCGGGTGCGGACGAGGGGGCGCTGGAGGTGCCCGATCCGGATGAGGGCCAGCGGGCACGGAGGGGCGTCGGGCGTCGGAGATGGCACCGGCGAGGCCACGGCGGGGCAGCACCGGGGCTGGGTAGCGCAGGCTAGGGGGGTGGTGCGACCGGGCCAGTGCGGGGCAGCACGGCGATGCGGGACCCGAACAGCGCGGACGCGCGGTGAGCGGCGCCCGCTGCGGAGCAGCAGCAGCAGCAGGGCTGCACAGCGGAGGGAGAGCGGCGACAGGTGAGCGGGGCGAGCCGGGCGGGGCTTGGCACACGCCCGGACGGCGACGGACGTGGCGGGGCACGAGCGGGGCGGCAGTGTCCGCGAGCACGGGCGAGCACGGCGGCGCCACGACGAACTAGCAGGCGGGTGAGGGGGGCAGAGAGGAGAAGGGGAGGGGGCTCACAAAGCCCTATAGTTGAGCGAGGCGGGCACGGGGAGGAGTGGGGGTCGGGCGATGGGTCGGCATCGCAGATCCGGCGAGGAGGAGGTCGAGGACGGAGGAGCTCGACGTCGGGGCGGCCCCCGCTGACGGCGCTCGGGGAGTGGACGAGGAGGCGAGGCGGCGACGGTGGGGAGGGGGACGATGACGGGCGGCGGCGAGGTGGCCTCGACCGGTGGCGTGCGGCGAAGGAGAGGGGTCCGCCGCCGGCGGGTGGCGGCGCCAGGGGCGGTTGGAGTGCGGTGACGGGGTGGGAAGCCGACGTCGGGGCGCGGTCGTCGGCCCGATCCTGATCCAGAACTGGATCGGGGGGGGGGAGGGGGAGAGAGCGAGTGGGGTGCGGGTGGTTGGTTAGGGTTTGGCTGGGAGCAGCGTGGCCTAAGTAGGCCAGTAGGTGGGCCGGCCTGGCTAGCCCAGTGGCCAGCTGGGCCGGTTGGCCCCGGGGGAGGGTTTGGTCTTGTTTTTTAGTTTTACTTTTCGTTATTTTTCTTTTCTGTTTTATTTTAGTTACATATTAATTTTAGTTTAGTAAAATATGACTACAACCCCTAAAATAACGTTTCAGAACAATCCACTACTGTAAAAAGGTATGGCCCGATATAAAATAGTTTAGTATTTTATAAAATACGAAAAGCGTTTAAATAGTTGTTTTTGCTACTGTTTGTACCATTTTAGTGCATTTAATCCTTCTACAAAAATGTGGTTCCTCCACCATTATGACTTAGGATTTATTTGTCACATTTTGAACATTTTAGTGTTAACGTTTGAAAACTTTTGATGTTTTGCCTTTGTTTCAAATTTGAATTTGGATCAGTTCTGAACTAACGCGAGATTAACAATAGTAACCATGGTGACGTGGCATCATTAACGTGTGATTACTGTAGCCTAATTATCCGGGCGTCACACTTTCTGAAGACTTTGAAAGTGAAGAAATTGGTGTGACCTTGAAGACTTGGTATTCATTCGAGGAACATGAAGCGTGAAGACTTTTGTTTTCGTAGTTTCATTTTCTCTTTCTTGAGTCATAGGAAACACCGTACTGTTAAAGGGGGTCGAGGAAATACTAAGGAAAAATTTCCATGTGATGCTCAACTCAAAATCCTACACCTACCAATCCCTTCGAGTGAAGCCATTGGAAATCTCATACAGTCCAGTCATATTCTTCAGTGACAGAGACGAAGTTCTTCTGGTCTCTGAGGAATTTGTTCTGACTGAGGAGTTAGGAATTCGCCAGTGCGGATTGCCTGCACAGTGAGTAACATGATAGCCCTGGGGATTTTGCTACTCAAAATTCCGACCGTTTTTGTGCTATGCGCCAGCTGTCCCAAAATATCTATCCACCTAACGGTCATATCATTGAAGGGCATTTATGTCTTATCATGTCGGGCTGCTCCCTAGGCTATAAATAGCCGCCCCTACAACCACTAGCTGGTTGGCTGCTCCAAGAGAAACCGACACTTGTCATTTGAGAGCAACCCATCCTCCGAGGACTTTGAGCGAAAATCATCAAGTGAGGAAAAACCCAAACCCAAACACCTACAAACCCCAAGTGATTGAGCATCACTGAAGAGATTGATCCTACGTGGATCTGACGCTTGTTACCTTTTGAAAGGATCGATAAGAGGTGTCTAGAGGGGGGGGGGGTTATTAGACACTAAGTACCAAAAGTTGCAGTTTTTAATTTCTTTAAGTTGAAGTGGAGTTTTGGCACAAGTTTAACAAACACAATACATATCAAGCAAGCATGCAAAGAGTATATGAGCAGCGGAAAGTAAAGCATGCAACTTGCAAGAATGTAAGGGGAAGGGTTTGGAGAATTCAAACGCAATTGGAGACACAGATGTTTTTGTCGTGGTTCCGATGGGTGGTGCTATCGTACATCCACGTTGATGGAGACTTCAACCCACGGAGGGTAATGGTTGCGCAAGTCCACGGAGGGCTCCACCCACGAAGGGTCCACGAAGAAGCAACCTTGTCTATCCCATCATGGCCATCGCCCACAAAGGACTTGCCTCACTAGCGGTAGATCTTCACGAAGTAGGCGATCTCCTTGCCCTTACAAACTCCTTGGTTCAACTCCACAATCTTGTCGGAGACTCCCAAGTGACACCTAGCCAATCTAGGAGACACCACTCTCCCAAGTAACAAATGGTGTGTTGATAATGAACTCCTTGCTCTTGTGCTTCAAATGATAGTCTCCCTGAAAGGATCGATGTGGTTGACTAGAGGGGGGGGGTGAATAGGCAACTAACAATTTTTAACTTTTCTTTACCAAATTAAACTTTGCATCAAAGTAGGTTGTCTAGATGTGCAACTAGGTGAGCAACCTATATGATGCAATAACAACAAGGAAACAAGCAAGCAAGAGAAGTAACACTAAAGAGCTTGCACAAGTAAAGGTAAGAGATAACCAAGAGTGGATCCAGTGAAGACGAGGATGTGTTACTGAAGTTCCTTCCTTTTGAGGGGAAGTACGTCTCCGTTAGAGCGGTGTGGAGGCACAATGCTCCCCAAGAAGCCACTAGGGCCACCGTATTCTCCTCACGCCCTCACACAATGCGAGATGTCGTGATTCCACTATTGGTGCCCTTGAAGGCGGCAACCAGACCTTTATAAACAAGGTTCGGGCAATCTCAACAACTTAATCGGAGGCTCCCAACAATACCACGAAGCTTCACCACAATGGACTATGGCTCCGTGGTGACCTCAACCGTCTAGGGTGCTCAAACACCCAAGAGTAATAAGATCCGCTAGGGATGAGTGGGGGAATCGAAAATCCCTTGGTGGAAGTGTAGATCGGGGCCTTCTCAACCACCCCCGAGCAAATCAACAAGTTTGATTGGCTTGAGAAATAGATCGGGCGAAAATGGAGCTTGGAGCATTAATGGAGCTTGAGCATTAATGGAGCTTGAGGGGAAAGAGGTGAGTCAACGGGGAAGAGAGGGACCCCCTTTTATAGTGGGGGCAACAATCCAACCGTTGCCCCACCAACTAGCCCCGCACAGGGCGGTAGTACCGCTAGGGGGGGGGTACTACCGCTGAGCCAGCGATACTGCTGCTCCAGCTAGCGGTACTGCCGCGCAGAGGGGAGGAGCAGGGATCAGGACCCAGCGCGGTACTACCGCGGTGGTAAGGGCTGTACTACCGCTCCGAAACGGTACTACCGCCTCTACTGCCACAACTAGTGCCACAAAACCCGACACGAGAAAAAGAGTCCTCGAGTCGAGGCGGTAGGAGCCAGACAGACCAGCGGTAGTACAGCTGCGGGGTCACCGGCGGTACTACCACTGCGGAGCGGTACTGCCGCTTGTGGCCCTTCGGCGGTACTACCGCTGGGTAGTGCGGTACTACTGCTGGGACACAGACAAGAGAGAGAAGATCTCTCCGTCGAGGCTGAGGATGAGCCGGTGATGCCAGGCAGGCCAGCGGTAGTACTTCTGTGGAGTCATCGGCGGTACTACCACTGTGGAGCGGTACTGCCGCTTGTGACTCCTCAACGGTACTACCGCTGGGTTGCACGGTACTACCGCTGGAACCCAGACAGGACACAAAAAGAGAAGAGATCTCTCCAATGAAGTGGAAGAGCTCTGAGGGTGAGAAGCTGATGTGTATGTGTTGATTCCACCCAAGAAATACCCCAGCGGACCCCCTCTTGATAGTACGGTGCCCTCTACGCAACTAGTCCATCGAAAGAGAAATGAAAGAGCTACACCGTCTTGAATGACACTGCGAAGGGAAGAAAACGTCTCGTGCCAAGGATGAATCTGTGAACTAATCAAGCACATGATTAGTCCGCAAACATGTTGTCATCAATCACCAAAACTACATCGAGAGAGATGTGCCTCAACAATCTCCCCTTTTTGGTGGATTGATGACAACTAGGGATTTGCACAAGGAAAAGATATAAAAGAAAGAAAACTAAGAACTATAAAATATAGACGGGCTCCCCCTGAATGTGTGCATCTAGTTAGTGGAGCCTTTGGAAAGCAAGACACACACATCCGGATCAACACTCCCCCTATATTTTATAGTCCAACAATTCTAAGCACATGATATATGAGAGAAGAGTATAAAATACTGCAGTACTGAATAGACATAAGTAATAAGGTAGCGATAGGGAGCATATGTCTCACACCATATGTCTAGAACTTAGGTCTCACAGGCACCAAACCAAACCAAACAAAGACAACGAAAGAACACACAAGAAAACACAAGATGACACAAGACGACAACAACACAAATCCCTAAACTCTCTCTCCCTTTGGCATCGAGACACCAAAAGGGCAAAGAGCGAAGCTACGACTCTAGGTGATGGCAAGCTGAACATCACATCTCAGCGTGATCATCTGCATCTTCGTCGTTGGTCGGAAACTGCTCGACGTCGGAGTCGGTCCAAGGGCAATGCTGGTGAATCCATTCCTCCTCTTTAGTGATCTGTCCCTCAGAACCACTGGCAACTGTCACTCCCAGGTGACGCATGAGCTCCTTGTGGCGCACCCTGGCATGCTTCTCCGCCACATGAGTCATGTACTGACCATGAGACTCCATGTAGAAAAGCTTCTTCATCTTGCGTTTAAGCTTCTTTGCCCACAAAGGTTCTGCACTACAGGGCCCAAAGTCCTCCTCGTGATCATCAGTGGCAGCCCCACCCTCAGTCTCCATGGCAGCAGCAGCAGCAGACGGACCCCGGGGTTTAGGCGCCGGGGTGCCCCAATTGTCCTTCTTCCTCAGACGCTTGATCTCATGAGAAACCAAGTCTCCAGTTTCCAGCATCACTCTGGGATAGATCTGTGCCCAGGCCCTCTCAATGAGCCTCATGATGAATGGACCATATATCGGGTACTTGCGCTCAAAAACGACAGAGAGAAGTTCAGACCACATAACATGAGAAATATCCAGGCTCTCTCCAGTGTTTGCTTCCTTCTCATGCTGACAGAAAAGAAGCATGTCCACAAGATATGAGTGGACCATATCCACATTCACGATGCGAGGGAAGAGAGTCTCACGGAAGACATGATGGAGAATGTCCAGATACGTAGACAGCTCATAGGTTTCCTTCTTAGTCGCTGGGTGAACCTTCACAGTGCAGTAGGGCCAAAGGGCTTGCTTGTGAGTGGATGTAGTATTGCGGTGAGGGTGGAAACCTACTGAAGTCTCAAGCCCGCGATCTTCCACATCAAGTAACTCCATGAAGGCCTTCCACTTGACAAAAAGCAACTTGCCATTGGTCATCCAAGTCAGAGTCCTGTCGGCATCCGTTCCAAGATGAACGGTAGCAAAGAACTGAGCCACCAAATCTGCATCGAAATCCTTGTTGAACTGCATGATCCTGAGAATGTTCAGCTGAGTGCACATCTGAAGGGCTTCGCTAAAGTACGCAGGGTCCTTCTCCATGGCATCAGTGTCGATGGAGCGAACATCAACATAGAGATTCTTCTTGGCCTTGATCACATCAAAATAGATGGCAAACTGAAAGCGGTTCCAGAACGGGCGGTTGACCAAAGTGGGATCTTGGTCCACCTCATAGGGATTGCGGCGACGCCTTTCCCAAAACTCCTTAGCAGTCATCTCAGTCACAGTCTTTCCCTTTGGCTTGTTGGCAGATCTCTTCGACTACTGAGGTGGTGGAGGAGCACTTGCGGATGCACCTGCTGGTGGCAGTTGAGTGCTAGAGGAACCACCGGCTGGCTTAGAGGTGCGGTAGCGCTTTGACGTTGCACGCCCGGGGTTGACACGGCGAGCTTGATGCTCAGGATGTTCATCACCTGGAACCAACCACAAAAACACACAAAACAACCAGAAAGAACGAGCATAAGCCAACAAACACAACAAAAGGATCAAGGTAAGGCAGGAACATGATGGAACTTGGCAGGCAGCGGTAGTACCGTGACATGCCCGCCGCAGTACCGCCCAAGCGGTAGTACCGCTCCAAAGAGAGCGGTAGTACCGCTCGAGGTCAAGCGGTAGTACCGCTCCAACGAGAGCGGTAGTACCGCTCGAGGCGGGGAAACAGCAGTTTCCTACTACCGTGGTCAGATCCGGCACTACCGGCCTGCCAAATTCAAAAATATTCCTACCAAACTCTAATCTAGATAGTCTAGTTGCCTTCTCCAACCTACTCAAGCCTAGATTTAGCCAAAAATCTAGAGATGCAACCACCATTGCCCCTAAGAAACAAGATCTGAAAACGAGACACAAGGAGAGAAGGAACGGGGGCAATACCGGCATCCATGGCAAGAGAACGAGGTGGGGATCGACTCCACCGAAGGAAATGGAGAGGGATGCCCCGGAGACGAAGATCCGCCGAAGCCCTCCCGCGGCGAGGCGAGGTTGGAGAGAGGAAGAGGAAAGAGTGGGCAAAGCGAATGGGTATGGGGGAGAAGAAACCTCCCCCTGCCCCGATATAACCCCCTGGTCCCGTCCCTCAGCGGTAGTACCGTGCTGGGGGCGGTAGTACCACGCACCACCAGTGCTAGTACCGCCCAGCATGCCACAGCAACCAAACAACATGGCTTAGCTCGAAGGAAAACAAAAAGGCAAGAAGAGAGAGCACACCAGCAAACGGCCAAGACACACCTCTTCAAGAGAGGGCGGTGGCCGAGGCCACCTATGTTTGAGTCAAGAGGTATGGCGCCGTGAAGATTTTAACCTTGGGCCCATGACCAAAACTCGTCTTTGAAACACAAGTACCATCAACAATGGCTAAAGTGAAAGACTTGATCAATTTATGCATAATGGGGGGAGGGAGAGTTCATTGAGAGAACAACACTCCCCCTATGTCCATGCCTACACCTAAACTAGACAGCAAATTGAGCGTGGTGGGGTGTGCAAGGGTTCAAGCCACATTGCTCGAATCAATGATATTTAGCTCATGCCTTAACTCGCGAAATCTTGCTTCATCCAAGGGCTTCGTGGAAATATCTGCAAGGTTATCATGAGTGTTGACATAGTTGAGCTCAATCTCTCCTCGCCTAATGTGATCCCGGATGAAGTGATACCGAATCTCAATATGCTTCATCTTGAAGTGTTGCACCGGGTTGAGAGAGATCTTGATGGCACTTTCATTGTCACACCAAAGAGGCACTTTGTCACAAGTGACACCATAATCCTTTAAAGTTTGCCTCATCCATAGGAGTTGTGCACAACAACTACCGGCCGCTACATACTCCGCTTCGGTGGACGAGAGAGACACACAACTTTGCTTTTTGGAAGACCAACTTAGCAAAGAGCAACCAAGGAATTGGCACCCTCCGGAAGTGGACTTCCTATCCACTTTGTCTCCCGCCCAATCGGAATCAGAGTACCCTACAAGCTTGAAGTTTGATCCTCTTGGGTACCATAAGCCAAAGTTTGGGGTATGAGCCAAATATCAAAAGATTCGTTTGACCGCCACATAGTGACTTTCCTTAGGTGCGGCTTGAAACCGTGCACAAATTCCCACACTCAACATGATATCCGGTCTAGATGCACAAAGGTAAAGCAAGGATCCAATCATGGAGCGATATAGCTTTTGATCCACCACTTTACCATTGGGATCTATGTCAAGTTGGCACTTGGTGGGCATTGGAGTGGAAGCCGGCTTGACGTCACTTAGCTTGAATCTCTTGAGCATGTCTTGAGTGTATTTGGCTTGGTTGATGAAGGTTCCTTCTCTTCTTTGCTTCACTTTGAACCCTAGAAAGAACTTCAACTCTCCCATGGAAGACATCTCGAACTTTGAGGTCATGAGAGCGACAAATTCCTCATTGAAAGCTTTGTTAGGTGAACCAAAGATAATATCATCAACATATAATTGGCACACAAACAACTCCCCTTTAACCTTCTTAGTAAAAAGGGTGGGGTCGATTAGCCCAACTTCAAAAACCACGGTCTTGTAACAACTCGGTAAGGTGGTCATACCACGCACGTGGGGCTTGTTTAAGGCCATAGAGTGCCTTATCGAGTTGATACACATGATCGGGAAAGTAGGGATCCTCGAACCCGGGGGGTTGCTTGACGTAAACCAATTCATTAATAGGACCATTAAGAAAAGCACTCTTCACATCCATTTGTTGTAACTTAAAGTTATGATGAGAAGCATATGCAATCAACATGCGAATGGATTCAAGACGAGAAACGGGAGCAAAGGTTTCACCATAGTCGATACCCTCGACTTGGGAGTAGCCTTGTGCTACCAAACGAGCCTTGTTGCGAATGATAATCCCATGGGCATCTTGCTTGTTCTTAAATATCCACTTGGTTCCAATGACATTGTGGTTCCCTGATGAAGACATGACTACCTTGGATACGACCAAAAATATTGCATACATGCATATTTGTCAGGTGATTTCTAATGCAAACTATTCAATAATCTATTTATGTTATCCAGAACAAAAATACTTCACACACTTTTGTGTTTTGTCTAATTGCAGGTGTATGGGACATTTGTACAATCCACATATGAAGATAAGGGAAAAGGAGAAGTTTATGTTGTGTTCAAAAAGTCCTCTCACGTCACTTTTGGGCCAAGAGAAGATAGAGTCCAAGTCTTTCACGTTCTGGATTCAGATTCGGACTGCACAGACATACCTGACTCAAAACGCCAACAACTTTTTCATACGGACTCCGAATTGGGTGATTATTTTTTTGTTGGAAACTATATTTCGTGCTCTTTCCAACCCAATTGGATTCACCTTCAAATTCGTCCAGAGCGTTGAGTTACGGACGAAACGATCTGACGTTGCAGCAGAATCCGAGTCAAACTACAAGCCCAAAGGTGTTGCATCACCTCCACTTGGGCCCATGAGCCTTGTACGACCTAGGGTTAGTTTTAGGCTGCCTTGGGACGTCCTCCCACCTCCTTGGCCGCCACCCCTTGCTCCTATATAAGTAGATCTATCCAGTAGCTTTTTCCTTGGGATTTGTTTAGTTAAAAGTTAGCCATTGCAACTTCGTGTACTTCGTTTGTGTCCAACGACCAGACCAAGACCGCTTACGGATCCCCACCATTATCAATACCTCATATATATTTGCAATATTCAGATTGCTTTATCATATTCTTGCTCGTTCTTCGATTGCTTGCAGGAATAGACCTTCGTGGTCAGGCTGACCGTGCTTCCGGCATCGTCAGTAACCTCAGGAGATTGGTTTAGCGATTGCTAAGGCGCAATGTCGTGCATGTTTGTAGTCCGATCGTCAAAGTCGTCTCCACCAAATCGATAGTTATCATCTCATCGAAAGATCGGTACACCCTCGCCTCTATGCTTAGCCTCTTTGAGGTTACTGACGATGCCGGAAGCACGGTCAGCCTGACCACGAAGGTCTATTCCTGCAAGCAATCGAAGAACGAGCAAGAATATGATAAAGCAATCTGAATATTGCAAATATATATGAGGTATTGATAATGGTGGGGATCCGTAAGCGGTCTTGGTCTGGTCGTTGGACACAAACGAAGTACACGAAGTTGCAATGGCTAACTTTTAACTAAACAAATCCCAAAGTCTAAACGACGCCCTAAGGGCTGTATATATGGAGGAAGAGGGGGGAATTTCGTGGCCCTTGAGGGTGGGGTCCGAAACCAACCCTAACTCTTGTTTCCCCACACATACGGACTCTAAAAATAGCCTATACTTAAGTATTTCGAAATTACATGGGCCTGGCCCATTAATAAGGTGACAGAGCACCTAGAATAGCCTATGGACGAATATTATGAAGTGGCATCTTGTATATTTCGTCCAAGGCTTCATGCACTCCTTATGGCGGCTTCAAAGTCCTGAAATCATCACTTGTAACTCCGTTCTTGATCCCCTTGCGCATGCCATCAACTCCATGCGTGTTCTTGCTCCAATGTTCATCCTTCTCCAAGCTAGGCCCTTCATTTGTAAGCAAAACAAATGTATCCAATTTAGGCAGCATCATAATCTCATGAACATTAGAATCATTACCAAGAAACGAAAGTACCTGGTAATTTAATTGGCGTGCGCGAGCTCTAGTAATTGGTCCAGTATATGTAACAGTAGGGGCTGTGGGTGTAACAATGGTATTGATGTCCTCATCATCCTCCCCTTCTTGAAATGAAGTCGTCCTCGACGGAAGCGCATCTTCCTCACCCAAATAAGGCTTCAAATCTGCAATGTTAAAAGTGGGACTAACCCCAAAATCTATAGGTAGCTCAAGTTTATATGCATTATCATTTATTTTCTCTAACAACTTAAAAGGACCATCATCACGTGGCATTAGCTTTGATTTGCGCAAATTAGGAAACCTATCCTTACGCAAATGTAACCAAACAAGATCTCCAGGTGCAAACACAACATGTTTTCTACCCTTATCTCCAGCAAGTTTATATTTAGCATTCATACGCTCAATGTTTTCCTTACTTAACTCATGCATTTTTAAAATCAATTCAGCACGTTCTTTAGCATCAAAATTAACCTTCTCCGAAGATGGAAGAGGCAATAAATCAATAGGTGCACGAGGTAGGAAACCATACACAATTTCAAAAGGGCACATCTTAGAAGTAGAATGCAATGAACAATTATAAGCAAATTCAATATGAGGTAAGCATTCTTCCCACATTTTCTTGTTATTCTTCAAAACAGCCCTAAGCATAGTAGACAATGTTCTATTGACTACTTCAGTTTGTCCATCAGTTTAGGAGTGACAAGTAGTACTAAAAAGCAGTTTAGTCCCCAACTTAGCCCATAACATCTCCAAAAGTGGCTAAGAAATTTAGTATCACGATCTAAAACAATAGTATTTGGCACACCATGCAAGTGAATAATTTCACAAAAGAACAAATCAGCAACATTAACAGCATCATCGCTTTTATGACATGGTATAAAGTGTGCCATTTTCGAGAACCTATCCAGGACAACAAATATGCTATCCCTCCCCTTCTTTGTTTGAGGTAAACCTAAAACAAAGTCCATTGATATATCCTCCCAAGGAACACTAGGTACAGGCAAAGACATATATAAACCATGAGGATTGAGTCGTGACTTAGCTTTTTGACATGTACTGCAGCGAGCAACAAAACGCTCAACATCCCGTCTCATCTTTGCCCAAAAGAAATGTGTAGCAAGTATATCCTCCATCTTCTTGACGCCAAAGTGTCCCATTAATCCTCCTCCATGCGCCTCCTGCAACAACAAAAGACGAACGGAGCTAGCTGGAATGCATAGCTTGTTAGCACGAAACACAAATCCAACGTTAAGAACGAACTTGTTCCAAGTTCTCCCTTCCTTACAATTCTGCAATACATCTTTAAATTCAGCATCATGCACATATTGATCTTTGATGGTCTCCAAACCAAATATTTTAAAGTCAAGTTGTGAAAGCATAGTATAACGACCAGACAATGCATCAACAATAACATTTTCTTTACCCTTCTTGTGTTTAATGACATAAGGGAAAGTCTCAATGAATTCAACCCATTTAGCATGTCTACGGTTCAGTTTTGCTTGACTTTTAATGTGTTTCAAAGATTCATGATCAGAATGTATAACAAATTCCTTTGGCCATAAATAATGTTGCCATGTTTCTAAGGTCCGAACAAGAGCATATAATTCTTTATCATAAGTAGAATAGTTCAGACTAGGCCCACTCAATTTTTCAGAAAAGTATGCAACAGGTTTGCCATCTTGTAATAACACACCTCCTAATCCAATTCCACTAGCATCACATTCAAGCTCAAAAGTCTTATTAAAATCAGGAAGTTGGAGTAAAGGAGCATGTGTCAACTTATCTTTCAATACCGTGAAGGCTTCTTCCTGTGCGGTACCCCAAACAAAAGGCACATCCTTCTTTGTAAGCTTGTTGAGAGGTGTAGAAATGGTGCTAAAATCCCTCACAAAACGCCTATAGAAACCAGCGAGGCCAAGGAAACTCCTCACTTGTGTGACCATTTTGGGCTGCGGCCAACTCTCAATAGCTTCAATCTTGGCTTTATCAACTTCAATTCCCTGTGGAGTAACAACATAGCCAAGAAAAGATACTTGGTCAGTGCAAAAGGTGCACTTTCCAAGGTTACCAAACAAACGTGCATCACGTAGAGCAATAAAAACAGCACGTAAATGTTCCAAATGTTCCTCCAAAGATTTGCTATAAATCAATATGTCATCAAAGTAAACTACCACAAATCGTCCAATGAAAGCACGTAAAACTTCGTTCATTAACCTCATGAAAGTACTAGGTGCATTAGTTAACCCAAAAGGCATGACTAACCACTCATATAATCCAAACTTAGTTTTAAATGCTGTTTTCCATTCATCACCCAATTTCATACGAATTTGATGGTATCCACTATGCAAATCAACTTTGGAGAATATTGTAGAGCCACTCAATTCATCAAGCATATCATCTAGCCTAGGAATAGGATGACGATAACGAATAGTAATATTATTAATGCCTCTACAATCAACGCACATACGCGACGTACCATCCTTTTTCGGCACTAAAATGATAGGAACAGCACAAGGACTAAGGGATTCGTGTATATAACCTTTGTCGAGCTGTTCTTGTACTTGACGCATAATCTCCTTCGTCTCCTCTGGATTGGTACGGTATGGTGCACGGTTGGGTAGCGAAGCACCGGGAATTAAGTCAATTTGATGCTCAATCCCTCGAATAGGTGGTAATCCCGGTGGCACGTCTTGTGGAAAGACGTCAGCGAACTCCTGCAAAATGTTAGTGACGGCAGGGGGCAAAGAGGAAGGCACGTCCTCGAATGAAAATAATGCCTCTTTGCACACAAAAGCATAGCAAACAGATTTGCTGAAATCTAGCTCATCAATATCAGATTTGGTGGCAAGTAAACATGCACTTTTCAATTTAATTTCAGAAACAACAGTAGATGGTTTATTATTAGGCTTCATTTGGTGCTCAAATTCTTTTGCCACAATCTGATTTTCACTCTTATTTGTCTCCTGTTTTGCTTTATTAGCTCTATTAATATCATCTTTCAAAATGGAATCAGGAGTCATAGGAAGCAAAGTAATATTTTTATCGTTATGAACAAGAGTATACTGATTGTTTCTACCATGGTGTACAGAATTTTTATCAAATTGCCATGGTCTACCAAGTAATAAGGAACATGCTTGCATAGGTACCACATCACAATCAACATAATCAACATATGTAGAGATACTAAAATGCACACGAACAGTACGTGTTACCTTAACCTTGCCGCTGTTGTTGAACCATTGGATGTAGTAAGGATGTGGATGTGGTCTTGTGGTGAGAGATAGCTTCTCCACCATCTCCATGCTAGCCAAGTTATTGTAGCTCCCTCCATCTATGATCACGCGAACAGAACGTTCCTTCACAACTCCCTTTGTATGGAACAAATTATGCCTCTGATTTTGCTCAGCTTGTGTAACCTGCACACTCAAAACACGTTGAGCAACTAAACTTTCATACCTGTCAGCATCTTCAGGAGCCATGTATTGCGTCTCATGATCAGAATCGTCTCCACCGTGTTCGTCACGTGTAATAAGAGCCAAAGTCTCCTCATCATAGTCACTAGCGGACTCATACCCACCATCCTCAGTAACAATCATCACACGCTTAGATGGGCATTCTCTCGCATAATGACCTCCACCCTTGCAACGTCGACAAATAATATCATGTGTTTGCCCTGTTGATGCCATGGATGAAGAAGAGCTCTTTGCAGGCCCAGAAGGTGTGCTCTTGGCAGATAGTGGTGATTGTGCCTGCTTTATTGTATCACGGTTGGAGGTGGTAGCCGACGGAGGCGCTGGTGTAGCAGAACGTGTGGAAGTAGATGATGCACGTGGTGTCCATGATGAAGGTCGACCTGCAAAAAAGTTAGTCCGCGCCAATGCCTGTCGATCCTGCACTTCACGTTCAGCTTTACAAGCAAGATGGAATAAACGAGTGATATTAGTATACTCCTTATACTCTAGAATCATCTGAACCTCTCTATTTAATCCACCCATAAAACGTGCAAGCATAGCTTCATTCTCCTCAACAATACCACATCTAATCATGCCAGTTTGTAATTCCTGATAATATTCTTCTACAGAATTTTTTCCCTGTCTTAAGCGCTGCAATTTTTGAAGTAATTCACGTTGATAATATGGTGGAACCCAACGAGTACGCATAGCAGTTTTCAAAGCAGCCCAAGTAGCCGGAATAGGATATAATCTACAATGCTCAGACCACCAAACACATGCAAAACTAGTGAAAGCACAAACAACAGCAGGAACACGTCTCTCCTCGGGATATTGTAAACATGTAAATCGTTGTTCAGTTTCTAACTCCCAAGTAAGATATATATCAGGAACATATCTACCCTCAAATGGTGGAATATTCAATTTTAGTTTAGGGAGATGGTCATGATCTCGTACCTGAGGGTGAGCCCTACCATTGCCATTATTTGCATGTGGACGACCTGGTGGTTGCTGTGCTGTTGGTGGCACGTAGTTCTGATTTTGATCAACCTCATCCTCATAATCTCCCACATAAGCATCCTCCTCCACATCAGCAGTAGGAGCCACAGAAGTATCAACAGCAGCACCAGCAGTTTGGTCCGACTGAAGAGGGACACGGCTCGCTCGGCGGAGGGCTGTTTCCCGACGTGGAGGTAGTCGGTGTTGTTGCTGTTGTTGCAGAGGTGCGGCAGGAGCAGCCGGTGGTGGTGGTGGAAAACGCGAAAGCAATTCAGCAAACTTGTTATCGAGCTTTGTTTCAAACGTCTTCTCCATGCCATCTATCTTCTCCATGGCCTCTTCAAATCTGTTTATCACATCTTGCACCTGTCCATTCATCATTTGCTGAAACGTATCATGAAGCTCCTTGTTCGTCAAGTTCTCCCAGTCAGTCTCATCGGCTTGTGATCCTGGCATGGTTAGCAGCAATAGAAACACACAAGAATATGATCCTACAGACTACTAACAAGTGGTGGTGGTGGCGGGTGTCACAAATCCGTCAAGCAAATCTCAAATTCTTACCAGTTCTTACCCAGCAGCAGGCGGTGATCGGCAACCGTTGTAGTCAAAAACTCTCAAAAGCTTGGATAGAGCGATTGCCAGGGAGAGTCAAACGCACGACGTAGATGTATGTGGAGCTGGGAAGGCTTATAGTACACGAAGCCATAAGACTATCTCTTCCGCTGTCCACCACCCATCCATCAATTTCCACTACGTGCTACCCACCATTCATTGTCATAATAATAGTTGAGATCGTTCACATCTTCGCTTGATCCAATCTGCGTCTTATCTAGTTTGTTTTGGAAAGAGGGAGAAAAAAAGAGAGAGAAAAACGAGAAAAAAAAAGAGAAAAAAAGTCAGAGAAAAAAAGGAGAAAAAAAATCAATCTCTAAACCAATCTCCTGAGGTTACTGACGATGCCGGAAGCACGGTCAGCCTGACCACGAAGGTCTATTCCTGCAAGCAATCGAAGAACGATCAAGAATATGATAAAGCAATCTGAATATTGCAAATATATATGAGGTATTGATAATGGTGGGGATCCGTAAGCGGTCTTGGTCTGGTCGTTGGACACAAACGAAGTACACGAAGTTGCAATGGCTAACTTTTAACTAAACAAATCCCAAGGAAAAAGCTACTAGATGGATCTACTTATATAGGAGCAAGGGGTGGCGGCCAAGGAGGTGGGAGGACGTCCCAAGGCAGCCTAAAACTAACCCTAGGTCGTACAAGGCTCATGGGCCCAAGTGGAGGTGATGCAACACCTTTGGGCTTGTAGTTTGACTCGGATTCTGCTGCAACGTCAGATTGTTTCGTCCGTAACTCAACGCTCCGGACGAATTTGAAGGTGAATCCAATTGGGTTGGAAAGAGCACGAAATATAGTTTTCAACAAAAAAGAATCACCCAATTCGGAGTCCGTATGAAAAAGTTGTTGGCGTTTTGAGTCAGGTATGTCTGTGCAGTCCGAATCTGAATCCAGAACGTGAAAGACTTGGACTCTATCTTCTCTTGGCCCAAAAGTGATGTGAGAGGACTTTTTGAACACAACATAAACTTCTCCTTTTCCCTTATCTTCATATGTGGATTGTACAAATGTCCCATACACCTGCAATTAGACAAAACACAAAAGTGTGTGAAGTATTTTTGTTCTGGATAACATAAATAGATTATTGAATAGTTTGCATTAGAAATCACCTGACAAATATGCATGTATGCAATATTTTTGGTCATATCCAAGGTAGTCATGTCCTCATCATTCCCCGTCGGTCTTGGAACCAATCTCCACACTTTGTTGCGCTCGAAATTGTTGAGTTCTTCATGCATGGCATTGAGCCAATCCGGATCTTCTAGCGCCTCATAGACCTTGTGGGGTTCGACACAAGAGACAAACGCGTGATGCTCACAATAGTTTGCTAATTGTCTACAAGTGCTTACCCCCTTTCTTAAGCTTCCAAGCACATTTGTCATGAGATGATCCTTGGTGGAGAGCTTGGAAGCAACCTTGACGGCACGACGCTCCAAATCCTCCTCGGGGGTGAGACGAGGAGTGGTCACTTGATCATCTTGAGCGTCGTCTTGAGCTTGTTCTTGTTCTTGAAGTTGCTTGGAGGAGAGAACTTGACCTTGGGCATCACTTGATGTGTCAACACCGTCTTGAGCATGATCTTGCCCTTGGTCATGTTCTTGAGGACGAGGGCCTTCATGTTGTTCTTCGGAAGCGTGTGGGCCTTGGGTTGGTGATGGCTCCACTTGAGTGGAGCATTGTCCTTATCCTTCGGCCACAAGGGGTTCCTCAATGGGTAGGATAAAACAAACACCCATTCTTCTTATGGCTTGAGGAGGAATTTCATCACCTACATCACAAGTGCCACTTTGCTCCACTTGGGAGCCGTTATTCTCATCAAACTCCACGTTACATGTCTCCTCAATAAGTCCCGTGGATTTATTGAGGACACGATAAGCATGAGAGTTTGTAGCATAACCAACAAATATGCCCTCATAAGCTCTAGCCTCAAATTTAGACAACCGAACACCTTTCTTGAGAATGAGACACTTACACCCGAACACCCGAAAGTACTTGAGGTTGGGCTTGTTACCAGTGAGTATCTCATATGGAGTCTTGTTCAAGCCCTTGCGGAGGTAGAGCCGATTGGATGCATGACACGCGGTGTTGATGGCTTCGGCCCAAAAGTTGTACGGAGACTTGAACTCCGCCATCATGGTCCTTGCCGCATCCATCAATGTCTGGTTCTTCCTCTCCGCAACACCGTTTTGTTGAGGGGTGTAAGGTGCGGAATATTGATGCTTGATCCCCTCATCACTAAGAAACTCATCCAAGGTGTAGTTCTTGAACTCGGTGCCATTGTCACTTCTTATTGTCAAGATCTTTGCATTGTGTTGACGTTGTGCTTCATTTGCAAAGTCAATGATGGCTTGTTGGGTCTCGCTCTTTCTCTTGAAAAAATACACCCACGTGTATCTTGAGTAGTCATCCACAATCACCAAGCAATACTTCCTACCTCCAAGACTATCGAAGGATGGAGGCCCAAAGAGATCCAAGTGAAGGAGCTCCAAAGGCCTCTTTGAGTAAATGATAGTCGTGGGAGGGTGAGCCTCTCATGTAGCTTTCCTTCGATACAAGCACTGCAAGCACGATCTTTAGCAAAACTAACATTCGTTAGTCCACGGACATGGTCCCCCTTGAGAAGACTTTGCAAAGATCTCGTATTGACATGGGCTAGACGGTGATGCCAAAGCCATCCCACATCAACTTTAGCCATTAGGCATGTCACGGTCTTAGTGGGTCGCTCCGAAAAGTTAATCACATATAGACCGTTCTCGACATGCCCAACAAAGGCTACTTTAAGAGTCTTGCTCCACAAGAGAGCCACAATATCGATATCAAAGAAAGTGGCAAAGCCCATGATTGCAAGTTGACGAACGGAAAGTAAATTGTATGCAAGGGACTCAACAAGCATGACCTTCTCGATCGTGAGATCATGAGAGATGACCACCTTGCCAAGTCCCAATACCTTAGAGGATGAGGCGTCACCCCACTCGACATTGGTGGGCATAGATGGAATCTTGTGCACGTCCACCACCAAGTCCTTGCTTCCGGTCATATGATTTGTAGCTCCGCTATCGAGCAACCATGATCCCCCACCGGAAGCAAACACCTTGTTGGTGGCTTTAGCCATGAGGCATTTGGCGGTGATGCTCTCATTGGGTGAGTCGAAGAGGGACACCCGTGGAGTCGTCGCAATGGCAACGGAGGCCATGGAAACCGACTCATCACCTTCATCATCGTCGTCATCCTCATTGTACTCTTATTGTACCACCAATGCCTTGGGAGGAGTCTTCTTGGTGAAGTTGCTCTTGTTGGGGAACGACTTGGCCTTGTCCTTTCGGATGAGCTTACCACCATTGTCTTCCCTCTTCTCATACGGGCACTTCGCAACAAAATGACTCACGTTGCCACAATTGTAGCAAGTCCTTACACGTTGCTTGCTCTTCGTGCCACTTGAGTTGTTCTTGTTAAAGTTTGGCCTCGAGTTTTTCTTGCTCCAAAATTGCCTTGAAACGAGTGCCATGTGTTCATGATATGCATACTTTGTATCCTCGGGGTTGCTCTCCTCTTCTTCCTCCTCTTCTTGTTCAACGGAGAGCTTGGCCTTCAATTCAAGGTTGGGCTTCTTTGCCCTTTGAGAATGAAGCACCGCATTGTCGGCGGTCTTGTCCAAAATGTTGATGGCCACAAACTCATCCAACACTTCGCTTGAGGTCAAAGTGTGGAAGTCCGGTCTTTGACGAATGACGGAGGACATGGCCTTGTGGTAGGGCATCATTGCCTTGAGGAATTTGCGCTTGATCTAATTGTCATCCGTGTCCTTGCTCCCGTGATCTCTAAGTGAGAGCGCGAGTTTGGTTACTCTCTGATAAAGCTCACGAGGTTCTTCATCTTCTTTCATTGCAAACTCATCGGCCTCATCTTGCACCACTTCATAGTTGGAGCGTTGAATGCTTGCGCTTCCCCGATAGAGGGAGGCAACACAAATCCATGCGTCTTTGGCCAAGGCGAAGGGCCGAAGATGAGGTAGGTCTTCGGGTGGGATTGCATCTTGAATGATGAAGAGAGCATTCTCATTGAATTGATTATCCACGGCTTCTCGTGGAGTGAAGTTGCTTGGATCATGCGGATAGAAACCTTCTTCAATGATTCTCCAAAGGTTAGTGTTCACATGATTTAAATGACGTTTAAAGCGGTAAACCCAAGAATCAAAGTCCTCATTTTTCACAATCTTAGGGGGAGGACCGACATGATTCAAATGAGTGTAAGGAACCGGTCTACCATAAACAAGTGGTGGTTCCACATGAGCAAAGATGCTGGTGCCATTTTTACCACTAGAAGAAGGAGCCTTTTCACTACTAGCTTCCCCCTTGTCGGAGATAGCATCCGTCACCTTGTCGGTGGGATCACCCACTTTCAACGGTGCGGTGGATAGTTTAAGCCCCTCAAGAAATTTAGTAAACATGCTTTCAACCTCGGTCGTCATGGAGGTTTTCAATGTCTCCAAAGCCACATTAAACTCCTCATGAGAGACCGAGGTTCCCCCATCGCCCGTAGACGAGGTCGGATTCACACCGGAGTGTTCCTCCACACCATCTACAGTATCAACCATACTCTTTGGACGGTAAAGTCCTGAATAAAGAGACGAGGCTCTGATACCAATTGAAAGGATCGATATGGTTTACTAGAGGGGGGGGGTGAATAGGAAACTAACAATTCTTAACTTTTCTTTACCGAATTAAACTTTGCATCAAAGTAGGTTGAGGGAGTCCTGGATTAGGGGGTCTCTGGACAGCCAGACTATCTCCATTGGCCGGACTGTTAGACTATGAAGATACAAGATTGAAGACTTCGTCTCGTGTCCGGATGGGACTCTACTTGGCGTGGAAGGCAAGCTAGGCAATACGGATAGGGATATCTCCTCCTTTGTAACCAACCTTGTGTAACCCTAACCCTCTCCGGTGTCTATATAAACCGGAGAGTTTTAGTCCGTAGGACACAACAACTACAACATACAATCATACCATAGGCTAGCTTCTAGGGTTTAGCCTCTCTGATCTCGTGGTAGATCTACTCTTGTACTACCCATATCATCAATATTAATCAAGCAGGACGTAGGGTTTTACCTCCATTAAGAGGGCCCGAACCTGGGTAAAACATTGTGTCCCCTGCCTCCTGTTACCATCCGTCCTAGACGCACAGTTCGGGACCCCCTACCCGAGATCCGCCGGTTTTGACACCGACATTGGTGCTTTCATTGAGAGTTCCTTTGTGTCGTCTCCGTTAGGCTTGATGGCTCCTACTATCATCGATAGCGATGCGGTCCAGGGTGAGACTTTTCTCCCCAGACAGATCTTCGTGCTCGGCGGCTTTGCATTGCGGGCCAATTCACTTGGCCATCTGGAGCAGATGGAAAGTTACGCCCCTGGCCACCAGGTCAGGTTTGGAAGCTTAAATTACACGGCCGATATCCGTGGAGATTTGATCTTCGACGGATTCGAGCCTCTGCCTTGTGCGCCACACGGTCACGATGAGCATGACTTAGCTCTCCCATCGGACAGTGCTAAGGAGATCGCACCGGCAGCCGCTCCGACCCTCAATTCGAAGCCAGTTGCGCCTTCCGCGGACGGGTGGATGGACCCCGCCACGGAGGCCTTACCCTCAGCAGCGATCGAGCCGAACATCGACCTTGCCTTGCACGAGAACCGTGTTGTTAAACTACCGAATCCTTCTCCGGCCACGGACTCCGAACCGCCTGCGCCCGTTCCTATCGAATCCGATTGGTCGCCGATCATGGAGTTTACCTCCGCGGATATTTTTCAGCACTCGCCCTTTGGCGACATACTGAACTCATTAAGGTCTCTCTCCTTGTCAGGTGAATCCTGGCTGAACTATGTCCGGCAGGACTGGGATGCGGACGACGAAGAAATTCGAGGCCCACCCACCACCCACTTGGTAGCCACTGTCGATGACTCAACCGACATGCTTGACTTCGACTCCGAAGACATCGACTGTATGGACGACGATGCGGGAGGCGAAGAGGAACCACCGCCCACAGGGCGCTGGACGCCCACCTCATCATATGCCATATACATGGTGGATACACCCAAAGAAGGCAATGGCGACGAGATAACAGAGGATGACCCCTCCAAGAAGCAACCCAAGCACGGACATCAGCGGCGCCGCTCTAAGTCCCGCCAAAGCAAAAGTGGTGATACCGGCACAGGAGATAATAACACTCCGGATAGTGTCGAAGACAATAACAATCCCCTCCAGCAAGATTTAGAGCAGGAGGATGGAGGAGCCGGCCCTCCTGAGAGAGCGGCAGACGGAGAGGAGGAGGATGACAATTACATGCCCCCCTCCGAAGACGAGGCAAGCCTCGGCGACGATGAATTCGCCGTACCAGAGGATCCCGTCGAATAAGAGCACTTCAACCACCGGCTTATGGCCACGGAAAATAGCCTAAAGAAAAAGCAACAACAGCTTCAAGCTGATCAAGATCTGCTAGCTGACAGATGGACTGAAGTCCTCGCGGCCGAGGAATATAGACTCGAGCGCCCCTCCAAGAATTACCCAAAGTGCAGGTTACTACCCCGACTGGAGGAAGAAGCGCATGATACGGCTGATCGGCCACCTCGTGGCCGCGATAGAGAGGCATTCCAGCCAAAAACTCAGCCTCCACCCCGACGCCATTCAAATAAAAAGGCGTGGGGAGATACGCCAGACCTGCGAGACATATTGGAGGACAAAGCAAAGCATGCAAGATCGATCTACGGATCACGAGGGCCCGCCACTCTGCGAGACGATAAACGTCACGCCGGATATGGCAAAAGCAAATCCGGCCGGGCCGAGCACAGCAGACAAGACCCATTCGAGCTGCGTCGCGATATAGCCCAATACAGAGGCGCCGCAGACCCCTTATGCTTCACAGACGAAGTAATGGATCATCAAATCCCAGAAGGTTTCAAACCTGAATCATATGACGACACAACAGATCCCGCAGTATGGATCAAGGATTTCCTCCTCCACATCCACATGGCCCGCGGTGACGACTTACACGCCATCAAATACCTCCCACTAAAGCTCAAAGGACCAGCGCGGCATTGGCTTAACAGCTTGCCAGCCGACTCCATTAGCTGTTGGGAAGATCTGAAATCCGCATTCCTCGACAACTTTCAGGGCACTTATGTGCGACCACCAGACGCCGATGACTTGAGCCACATAATTCAGCAGCCAGAAGACTCGGCCAAGCAATTATGGACTCGGTTCCTTACAAAGAAAAATCAAATCGTTGACTGTCCGGATGCAGAGGCCTTAGCGGCTTTCAAACACAACATCCGAGATGAGTGGCTAGCCCAGCACCTTGGTCAGGAAAAGCCGAAATCTATGGCAGCTCTCACGGCGCTCATGACCCACTTTTGTGCGGGAGAAGACAGCTGGCTGGCTCGCAGTAATAACATATCAAAGAACCATGGTACTTCAGATACCAAGGACGGCAATAGCAGGTCACGTTGCAACAAACATAAGCGCCGCATTAACAATGATAATAACGAGGATACGTCAGTCAATGCCGGATTCAAAGGCTCTAAACCCGGTCAGCGGAAAAAGCCATTCAAACAAAGTACACCGGGACCGTTCAGCTTAGACAGTATACTCGATCGCTCGTGTCAAATACACGACACCCCAGAAAAGCCAGCCAATCACACCAACATGGATTGTTGGGTGTTCAAGCAGGCCGGCAAGTTAATTGCCGAAAACAAGGACAAGGGGCCACATAGCGATGACGAGGAGGAGCCCCGGCAGCCACACACCGGAGGACAGAAGAGGTTTCCCCCACAAGTGCAGATGGTGAACATGATATACCCAACCCACATCCCCTAGAGGGAGCGGAAGCGTGCGCTCAGGGACGTATATGCGTTGGAGCCAGACGCCCCAAAATTCAACCCGTGGTCCTCCTATCTGATCACTTTCGATCGCAGGGACCATCCCACTAGTATCCGTCATGGCGGATTCGCCGCACTGGTTCTGGACCCAATCATTGACGGATTTCAGCTCACTCGAGTCCATATGGATGGCGGCAGCAGCCTGAACCTGCTTTATCAGGACACAGTGCGCAAAATGGGTATAAACCCCTCAAGGATCAAACCCACAAAAACGACCTTTAAGGGCGTCATTCCAGGTGTAGAGGCCCACTGCACAGGCTCAATTACACTGGAAGTGGTCTTCGGATCCCCAGATAACTTCCGAAGCGAAGAGTTAATCTTCGATATAGTCCCATTCCGCAGTGGTTATCACGCACTGCTTGGGCGAACCGCATTTGCTAGATTCAATGCGGTACCGCATTATGCATACCTCAAGCTCAAGATGCCAGGACCTCGCGGAGTTATTACAGTCAATGGAAACACAGAGTGCTCTCTCCGAACAGAGGAGCACACCGCGGCCCTCGCATCAGAAGCGCAAAGCAGCCTCTCAAGGCAATCGACCAGTTCGGCGCTTCAAAGCCCGGACACCTTCAAGCGCGCTCAGAGCAATCGGCAAATAGACCGCCTGGCGCGATCTGAGCTCGCGTAGCAATACAGCGGCCACCCCAATCCCAGCCTAACGGTGAAACTCATGACACGCGTACATAATTACACATTAAAAATATCATGGGCACAGGTGGGGAGGGGGGCACAACTACGGCACGCCCCAAGACGCGGCTTAAACCGTACTAGGGGCTTCCCCGTTTGGTTATTTTCCTTTTTTTCAGGACCTTAATCTCTGGAAACACTGCCCGGCAGCACTATTGCCAAACACATGATGCAGCAACCAAGGAGGCAGACAGCTACGTCATACCACGGAATTCCCAGGTGGATTACAGTAACGAGCGAAATGTTCAATTTAATATCATTCCTCAGCTTGCCCTTGGAAGGGACATAGTCCTAGTCTTTGCTTATCACACTATCTGCATCACTCTGCTTTAACGCAATTTTTTGAATAAACAATGCATGACATTACGACTATTATTGCATTCTTGTTATATATATATCTATGTGTTCATTAATGACGCCTTGCAACCATACACTTTGGTACGGCCAATACACCAGGGGCTTACGTACCCCACAATACGGTGTGAAAAGTCCGAACACTTTCACAAGTGCGGCACCCCGAACTTATAGCATTATATGCATCAGCTCCGAATCATGTCTTTGGTCAAATGTTGGGTTTGCCCGGCTCCTATGTTTTGGTACCTTACGTTCCGCTCTATCGGCTAAGGTAGCTCTAGGAGAACTACTGCGATTGTGCCCTGGTTCTGCTGGGTTCAGCACCTCAGTAGAGAAAGCTAAAACTGACTGTCATGATAAGGCGAGAGACTGGTCGCTGTTCAGCGAGGTTTTCGAGTCCCTAAAGACTTATGCCGCTTAGAGCGAGGGGCCGACACTGTCCGGCTTAAAGGCGTGTATCGCGCCCCAAATTCGGCCTTCCGAATACCAGGGGCTTCGCCGAAATTTAAAATTATAGAATTCTATGGCTAAGTGAGAGTGATAAAGCATTATTACTCCGGTTGCCTTGTTCGCTGTGCTGAGCACCTCCCTCGAAGGACCCAAACATGGGAACAAGAGTGCTCAGGTTTATCCCGAACACCCCAGCACTCGTGGCATGGGGGCAGAAGCCGAGGACTAGCCATCTCTCAGATTGGATAAACAGCCAAACAGAAGGTAATATTTTAAATTGAAACAAGCGTTCCATAGCGCATATGAAACAACTTTTCATAAATACAGGATAAAACGAGCAAGTCTCACTCAAATATTACATCTTTTGAACACTCGTCCGCTATGAGACGGGCACCCAGCAGAACACCCTCCTAGTACATCTCGGGGTGGCGGTGCTCCTTGCCCTCCGGCGGCCCCTCCTTGATCAGCTTCACGGCGTCTAGCTTGACCCACTGCAATTTCACACGGGCGAAAGCCCGGCGTGCACCCTCAATGCAGACAGATCGCTTGATGACCTCCAGCCGCGGGCAGGCATCCACAAGCCGCCTCACCAGGCTGAAGAAGCTGTTCGGAAGGGCATCACCAGGCCACAACCGGACTATAAAGCCCTTCATGGCCTGATCGGCCGCCTTATGTAGCTCGACCATCTGCTTCAGCTGGTCGCTCATTGGCACCGGGTGTTCGGCCTCAACATACTGAGACCAGAACAGCTTCTCCGTAGAGCTTCCATCCTCGGCCTAGTAAAATTGTGCGGCATCGGACATGCTGCGGGGCAAATCTATGAATGCTCCTGGAGAGCTCTGGATTCAGGTAAGTAATCGGTAATTTACTTTTACATGCTTGCTTTGCATATAGAATGCCTTACCGCCGTTATCTTCTTCATTGCGTCGATCTCCTGGAGGGACTTTTGGGCTTCAGCATTGGCACTTTTAGCGCCCTCGAGGGCCGCGGCAAGCTCAGACTCTTGCGTCTTTGAGTCAAGCTCCAATGCCTCGTGCTTCGCCATGAGAGCCTAGAGCTCTTGCTGCACCTCGCCCACCTGAGCCTCGTGCTTCTCTCGCTCCATGCGCTCCTTGGCCGCGTTATCTTCGGCCTTGGTTAGCGCTTGCTTCAGGGTCGCCACCTCAGTCATGGACCCTGGCGAATATGCGATGATCCTGTCATTTTGCAATCGCGTCTTCTTTTATATATACATATCTATAGACAGGGTATTACTTACCCTTGTTCTCCTCGAGCTGCCTCTTGACAAGGCTGAGCTCTTTCCTGGACCCCTCGAGGTCCTGCTTCAGTACGGCGACCTCCGCAATCAGTGCGGCGGACGCCAGCAGCGAAGCCTGCATATGCATATTGACATACTTATATTAGACTCCTGCGATATTATTTGATCCTCTGTTCGGCTTTTCTTTGTGAACACCGAACAAAGCATTAGGGGCTACTGTCTATGCGGTAATATTTCTACTACATTTTAAAACACTTACCTCAAAGCCTGTTAGAAGGCTGGCACAGGCTTCCGTCAACCCGCTCTTGGCGGACTGAACCTTCTGGACCACCGCACTCATAATAGTACGGTGCTCCTCGTCGATGGAAGCGCTGTGAAGCGCTTCCAGTAGATTGTCAGGCGCCTCTGGATGGACAGAGGTCAACGGCACAGGCGTCTTGCCCCTCTTAGAAGGAGGCCGCCTGCCCGAGCCCGGAACCACTGGAGGTTCCGGCGCGGTGTTCGGCTGAGGGCCAAACTCGGAGCTTTTAGGGGCCCCGTCCCCTCGGCTCCCGGAGTCCGGAAGGTCGCCTTGAGGCGCCTCCAGGGCTGTCTCCCCTCAACCTGGTGCCTCTTGAGACAGCACCTCAGTGTCGTCAGCAGGATGAGGGGAGGTGGCGGTCGGGACTGGATCGCTATCCATGTCCGATGAGCCCAGGGAGCCGTCCGATGATACATCGATACTGGCTCGTGGCGGCCTGCATAATTATATTCGGTGTTAGGGAAAGCAGTGCGACAAAGGAATACTATGAGTTACTCTGGTACCCGAATACTTACGATCTCCCCAGGGGCTTGGCCCTGGGCAACCACTCATCTTCGTCTTCATCGGCGGCGGTGGAGCTGTCCAGAAGGAGAGTCCTTCCCTTCTTGGACCCTTCGCCCCCCACAGTCGGGACGGCCTTCCTTTTCTTGTCTCCCCCGCCTGGAGGGGGAGCATCTTCTTCTTCCTCCTCGTCTTCGGGGGAGGAGTGTGTGCAGAGTTATTGGACGATGAGTTCGATAACACCTGGCGCCGGGAACTCTTTCGGGTTCCATTGGCCTTCTTGGTCTTCTCCGGCACCTTGTAATGAGCCGGAGTCAGCATCTCCGTCAGGAGAGCACCCGCAGTGTCTTCGGGCAAAGGGGCCGGACAGTTAATTTGCCCCGACGTCTCCACCCAGTCCTGTCAAAGGCATGGAGATTAGACCCCGCGCATGATTAATCTAGGGGAAATAAATGTCCTACAGGACGTATTAAACTCACCGAACGCGCTAGGCGCTTTGCGCTTAGTCCGCGGTCCTCGGCGAGAGAAGGAGGGACCTCGGCGCCCTTGAACAGCACCTTCCTGACGTCCTTATGCGTCGTATCAAAGAGCTCGCTCAGAGTCTGGTGCCGGGCCGGGTCGAACTCGCACAAGTTAAAATCCCGTTGTTGACACGGGAGGATCCGGCGGATGAGCATAACCTGGACTATGTTGACAAGCTTGAGCTTCTTGCTTGCCATACTCCGGATACATTTCTGGAGCCCATCCAGCTCCACCGATGAACCCCACGACAAGCCCTTCTCTTTCCAGGAAGTGAGCCGTGTAGGGAATCCGGATCGAAACTCGGGGGTTGTCGCCCATTTGGTGTCGCGCGGCTCGGTGATGTAGAACCACGCCGATTGCCATCCCTTTATTTTCTCCACAAAGGAGCCTTCGAGCCATATAACGTTGGGCATCTTGCCCACCATGGCTCCGCCGCATTCTGCTTGTTGGCCTCGTACCACCTTCGGCTTGATATTGAAGGTCTTTAACCACAGGCCGAAGTGGGGCCGGATGCGGAGGAAAGCCTCACACACGACGATGAACGCCGAAATGTTGAGGACGAAGTTCGGGGCCAGATCATGAAAGTCCAGCCCGTAGTAGAACATGAGACCACAGACGAATGGATGGAGGCGAAACCCCAGTCCGCGGAGGAAGTGGTGGAGGAAAACTACCCTCTTGTGATGTTCCGGGGTAGGGACGATCTTCCCCACAGTAGGCAGCCGATGCGCGATATTCGCAGCTAAGTATCCGGCTCCGCGCAGCTTCTTGACGTCTCCCTCCGTGACGGAGGAGACCATCCACCTGCCTCCCGCTCCGGACATGGTTGGAGAAGGTGGAGGTGGGAAGTGCGGACTTGGGCGCTAGAGCCCGAGTGTGCGAAAATGGATGAGCAAAGGAGGAATAAGGCGTGGATGAAAAGGTGAATCCTTGTCCCTTTATATGGGCAGACGAAACTATGCGCCCCCCACTAGCCTGGTAAAACTCGCTTATCCCCCGAGCGCCGTAATCGATGGCGCGTTTGGGTTACCCACGCCCGTATTGATGAGAATCCCGTAATAAGGGGACACGATCTCTGCTTTGACAAGACGTATTAAAAAACTGCCTCGCGTTATGTGCGGGGCTAGTTAAAGGAAACGGTTCGAATAATCACCGGGCCATGACATAACGTCATGCCGCCAAAACAAGTCAGCAAATTAGATTTGCGAAAATATTATTCTCTCTACGGTGGTATGTGGAACTTATTCTGCAGGGTCGGACACTATCCTTGTATTCAAATTCTTCCATGGTGTATTCGGAGGAGGAACCCGCCTTGCAATGCCGAAGATAATACTGTGCACCGGACTCATCGTCATTGAAGCCTGGTTCAGGGGCTACTCAGGGAGTCCTGGATTAGGGGGTCTCCGGACAGCCGGACTATCTTCATTGGCTGGACTGTTAGACTATGAAGATACAAGATTGAAGACTTCGTCTCGTGTCCGGATGGGACTCTACTTGGCGTGGAAGGCAAGCTAGGCAATACGGATAGGGATATCTCCTCCTTTGTAACCGACCTTGTGTAACCCTAACCCTCTCCGGTGTCTATATAAACCGGAGAGTTTTAGTCCGTAGGACACAACAACTACAACATACAATCATACCATAGGGTAGCTTCTAGGGTTTAGCCTCTCTGATCTCGTGGTAGATCTACTCTTGTACTACCCATATCATCAATATTAATCAAGCAGGACGTAGAGTTTTACCTCCATCAAGAGGGCCCGAACCTGAGTAAAACATTGTGTCCCCTGCCTTCTGTTACCATCCGGCCTAGACACACAGTTCGGGACCCCCTACCCGAGATCCGCCGGTTTTGACACCGACATAGGTTGTCTAGATGTGCAACTAGGTGAGCAACCTGTATGATGCAATAACAACAAGGAAACAAGCAAGCAAGATAAGTAACACTAAAGAGCTTGCACAAGTAAAGGTAAGAGATAACCAAGAGTGGATCCGGTGAAGACGAGGATGTGTTACCGAAGTCCTTCCTTTTGAGCGGAAGTACGTCTCCGTTAGAGCGGTGTGGAGGCACAATGCTCCCCAAGAAGCCACTAGGGCCACCGTATTCTCCTCACGCCCTCACACAATGCGAGATGCCGTGATTCCACTATTGGTGCCCTTGAAGGTGGCAATCGGACCTTTACAAACAAGGTTGGGGCAATCTCCACAACTTAATCGGAGGCTCCCAACAATACCACGAAGCTTCACCACAATGGACTATGGCTCCATGGTGACCTCAACTGTCTAGGGTGCTCAAACACCCAAGAGTAACAAGATCCGCTAGGGATGAGTGGGGGAATCGAAAATCCCTTGGTGGAAGTGTAGATCGGGGCCTTCTCAACCACTCCCGAGCAAATCAACAAGTTTAATTGGCTAGAGAAATAGATTGGGGAAAATGGAGCTTGGAGTATTAATGGAGCTTGAGCATTAATGGAGCTTGAGGGGGAAGAGGTGAGTCAATGGGGAAGAGGGGGACCCCCTTTTATAGTGGGGGCAACAATCCAACCGTTGCCCCACCAACCAGCCCCGCACAGGGCGGTAGTACCGCTAAGGGGGGGCGGTACTACCGCTGAGCCAGCGGTACTGCTGCTCCAGCTAGCGGTACTGCCGCACAGAGGGGAGCAGCAGGGATCAGGACCCAGCATGGTACTACTGTGGTGGTAAGGGCGGTACTACCACCTCTACTGCCGCAACTAGTGCCGCAAAACCCGACACGAGAAAAAGAGCCCTCGAGTCGAGGCGGTAGGAGCCAGACAGACCAGCGGTAGTACAGCTGCGGGGTCACCGATGGTACTACCGCTACGGAGTGGTACTGCCGCTTGTGGCCCTTCGGCGATACTACCGCTGGGTAGTGTGGTACTACCGCTGGGACACAGACAAGAGAGAGAAGATCTCTCTGTCGAGGCTGAGGACGAGGCAGTGGTGCCAGGCAGGCCAACGGTAGTACTGCTGTGGAGTCACCGGCGGTACTACCGCTGCGGAGCGGTACTGCCGCTTGTGACTCCTCAACGGTACTACCGCTGGAACCCAGACAGGACACAAAAAGAGAAGAGATCTCTCCAATGAAGTGGAAGAGCTCTGAGGGTGAGAAGCTGATGTGTACGTGTTGATTCCACCCAAGCAATACCCCAGTGGACCCCCTCTTGATAGTACGGTGCCCTCTACGCAACTAGTCCATCGAAAGAGAAACGAAAGAGCTACACCATCTTGAATGGCACTCCGAAGGGAAGAAAACGTCTCGTGCCAAGGACGAATCTGTGAACTACTCAAAGCACATGATTAGTCCGCAAACATGTTGTCATCAATTACCAAAACTACATCGAGAGAGATATGCCTCAACACTCCCCAACACGCAACTCTCTCTCACAGGATATGGATTTGGTGGAAAGAAGATTTGAGTGGAAAGCAACTTGGGGAAGGCTAGAGATCAAGATTCTTATGGTGGGAATGGAATATCTTGGCCTCAACACATGAGTAGATGGTTCTCTCTCAGAAAATGTGTATTGGAAGTGTAGGTATGTTCTGATGGCTCTCTCCATGAATGAAGAGTGGGTGGAGGGGTATATATAGCCTCCACACAAAAACTAACCGTTACACACAATTTACCAATCTCGGTGAGACCGAATTGAGAAACTCGGTCGGACCGATTTAGCAAACCTAGTGACCGTTAGGATTTTCCGTGGGACTGAGATGCAACTCGGTAGGACCGATATGGTTAGGGTTAGGGCATAACGTAATCTCGGTGAGACCGATTACACAAACTCGGTGGGGCCGATTTTGGTAATAAGCTAACCAGAGAGTTGGTCAGGTAAACTCGGTGGGACCGATTTGCTCATTTCGGTGGGACCGAAATGTTACAAAAGGGAAACAGAGAGTTTACATTGCAATCTCGGTGGGACCGATCACTCATCTCGGTAGGACCGAAACGTTAGGAAGGGAAACAGAGAGATTACAACCCCATCTCGGTGTGACCGAGATCCCTATCGGTGAGACCGATTTGCCTAGGGTTTGTGGCAGTGGCTATGACATCTGAACTCGGTGGCGCCGGATAGAAAGAATCGATGGGGCCGAGTTTGACTTTTGGTTTAGGTCATATGTGGATGTGGGTAAGGTAGTTGAGGGTTTTGGAGCATATCACTAAGCACTATGAAGCAAGAACCTCATCAAGCAACACCTCATCCCCTCTTGATAGTATTGGCTTTTCCTATAGACTCAATGTGATCTTGGATCACTAAAAATAGAAAATGTAGAGTCTTGATCTTGAAGCTTGAGCTAATCCTTTGTCCTTAGCATCTTGAAGGGTGACGGTGTTCTGGACTAGGGGGTACTCAACACGTCATCTCCCGATCTGATAGATTGGGCCAAGGACCCCCGTGGCCGTATACTCATGGGCCAGTTCGGACAACTGCCGCATACAAGGAAGATTCCACAAGACTTGGCGATCAAGACAAGGACTTCTCCCCACCGGCGTATTCGGCTATGACTCTTGTTAACCTGGGCCTCTGGTGCATTATATAAACCAGGGCCAGGCTAGTCGATAGATCATATATACATACAATCATACCATAGGCTAGCTTCTAGGGTTTAGCCTCTATGATCTCGTGGTAGATCAACTCTTGTACTACCCATATCATCAATATTAATCAAGCAGGACGTAGGGTTTTACCTCCATCAAGAGGGCCCGAACCTGGGTAAAATTTCGTGTCCCCTGCCTCCTGTTACCATCGATCTTAGACGCACAGTTCGGGACCCCCTACCCGAGATCCGCCGGTTTTGACACCGCCATTGGTGCTTTCATTGATAGTTCCGCTGTGTGATCGCCAAAAGGATCGATGGCTCGCCTGCAGATCAACTGCGACTTCGGCATCCTCGTCACCAGCTCGACTGGTCACCTTGGTTCGAGCAAGAACTGCGCCCCGTGTTCGGATCACCATGTTCGGACGAGGGCCTTCATCCACACCAACTCCGATCTCTATCAAGATCATGGAGGAATCGTCCATGGAGCTCGGGGGCTCAACGTCAACATTGCCCTCGGGCGACTGTGCTGTTTTTTCGGACAGCGAACGCGTATCCGCCGCCACCACCTCCTCGAGCGTCGCTTTAACGATCGCTTCGGTGGAATTGTGTGGAATCGATTCTACAACAATCCTGGAAAATTTCGTCGAGTTCCGATGGAGGAATCTCTGGCAATCTATGATATACCGGAGCCGTGTCAAATCTAGACGGGAATGTGGACGAGTTTAGGGCGTGGTTTCCAGCTTCTAGCTCGGACGTCCTTTGAAAGATCCAACCGTTGATCGGCTGCGGAATTCCTATATCTAGCACCTCTCAAAATTTCAGCTCGATCCGACCGTCCAAACTCCGGGAACCTTCCGATTAGTGCATCACTTTTCGGATTTGTTTTCTGCGCGAAAACGAATCCGACCCGAGTTCGTCTTTTTTATGAACAGGATTTCGGACATCCCTTTTGAAGGAAGTTTTGTATGGGGTATTGTGTTTTGTTCCCAAACACATCCCACTAACTTCAATATCTTTTGAACATGATCTTTAACATCATGCTGGTGTCAAACCAGTCCGGCAATATTGCTCCACGGCTGCCGACCTGCGCTAGACACGTCGTCACTTTGTTGAGCCGAGCTCAACTTCTTCGGATCATCATCTCGGCAAGCCGAACAAGAGTCCGGCATCGTGAAGGATAAATCATCACCAACATCGCCGCCCCATGGATTACACGGAGCGGGCATACCGGCATCACCGCACGGTCGCTTCATCAAGCCGGCATCGACCATGTCATGACCTGCATCGGCAGGGCCGCACTATTGCTTCTTCAAGCTGGTGTCCATCACGCCGACCTACTTCGACTCACCGGCTGACATCGAGGCTTCGCCATCTCTTCATCAACCTACTCCGGTAATGGGTGTGCGGATCGAGTCCCAATTTTGGGAATCACCTTCTTCGGATTGCTACAACAAATAAACCAGGTGCTATTAATCCTAGTATTTTTTGCTTGTTTGGGTTCAATTTTTCTCAAGGAATTATTACTCTGGTTTGTCCATCATATGTACACAGGTCTATCAAATGGTGGCCGCATTAACGACGGTCGCATGGTGGTCCGGTCAGTCTCCGTACATAGTCCGACGAATGCCGCATCCGGAACTCGGACCGACCTGTGAATTCAGGCTTTGCCACGCCTTTACCGCATCACGCCGACGCCCTGCATCGACATTGACTTCGATGCCGGGCCATATTTCTTTTATTACTCACTTTGCATAAATTATTTATTATGCAACTTTTTTTAATTATCATTATTACTATTATCTCCGGTTTGCACTATTTTTTGTGCACAGGAAAACGATCCGGGGACTTCGGCGTCACTCTGCCGGTCTGCATTGACCGTGCTATGTCACCACTTCGTCGTGTCGAGCTCTCCGCTCCGCCACCTCGGGACCGGCTTGGGGGATGGAACCTTGCCCCGCATCAAGCTCGGACCGCGTCATCAATACCGAACACATTAACTAGCTAAGTCGCTTTCATGCTCAAAGCTTTAATTTCTAACTTGTGTTCGGTTCGACCAAGCATTATACTTTTTTGGAAAAAGTTGCTTGTAAATTTTTTCGTTGTCCAAACTTTGTTTGTGACACACAAATTCAAGGACCCAATTCACTTGGGGGTTTCCTTTATGAAGCTTTTCCTCTTGCATGTGATTATACTTGTACGACTTCGTTCCTTGTTCGTGTATTATGCCACAATATGCACCATATTGACTTAAGCGATTTGCAAGCTGGGTTGCCTCGCTCCTGTGTTTACCCCTACGTTCCCGATTGTTCGGCTAGGGAGCAAAGGGAGCACCTCTGCGATTGTCATGATCGGGTCGCCCGAGGCGGACCTCAGACTGGGTGAAGCCGAAAGCCAGCGCTCTTATAGTTTTCAATGATGGTCGGCACACAACGGAACTCATGAGTACAAAAAATCTATTGCACAAGTCTCATAATAACAATGAGCACTGAAGAAAGGTATCGGTGGGGGTACTATTTTCTTCGAAGATGCTTCTTACACTTCACGGTAATATAGCATAAGTTCCCTGAGCGCGCTTTGTCTGTTACAGCCTTA
Source organism: Triticum urartu (assembly GCF_003073215.2). NCBI lineage: Eukaryota > Viridiplantae > Streptophyta > Magnoliopsida > Poales > Poaceae > Triticum > Triticum urartu. The sequence goes on from NC_053023.1 coordinate 354,630,066, forward strand.
TAGCCTGATTGCCTGGTTATTGGAAACACCGTCGATATTCTCGACCGATGGAGTACATAACACTTTTCGGTCCTTGACCGAAGAGGTAGAAGTTGACGGTCGGTTAAGACGCGTTTAAAGTTTGGTTGAACATAGATATGATATAAGCACTTCGGTACATGCAATCATTCTTCTACCCAAGTCACTTGGGGGCTCGTAAGTTTACTTGAGCCGTTTTATAATAAGTGTTCTTCTTCTTAGTCATTGCGAAGTTTTTTTATTATTATTTATCACTCCTTTTTTCGACACGAGTGTGTGGTCACTAGCCAGGGAGCCTAATTTCTCTCTCAAAGCCGCTAGAGTTTAGTTTGCTAAACTGGCCTGATGAGAAGTACTCCGCCCTCGGGATAGGAGGTTGAAGCCGTAGGCTGACCCGCTCAAAGTCTTGAGATAGGATCTATCATGTTAAAGCACGACAGAAGCACTTCTTTTTTCTAAGACCAACTTTCGGATTGGCACCGAACACTTGATATTGTTCGGACGTCATGTTTTTACTAATGTTTCTTGGTTTTCCAAGCTTTTTGGCACTTTTAAACTATTTGTGCTTTTCCAGCATTAGTCTCGCAGTGCAACGCCGGACACCCTTAGGGATTCGGCAAAAACATTCTCAGATATTGCTATATATGCATCGGTTTCGAATTGTGTCTTCGGTCAATAGTTGGGTTGCCCGGCTCCTGCACTTGCTTCCTACGTTCCGTTTTGTTCGGCTAGGCGTGCAAAGGGAGAACCACTGCGAGTGTGCTTCCAACTCACATGGTTAAGCACCTCAGTGGAGAAAGCCGAAAACTGACTTTCACAATAAGCGTAAACTGGTCAGCGATCCGATGACTATGTTAAATGATGGGCCATTCATAACATTGGCCGAAGTGTTTACGGCTCAGCACCGATACACACCTTGAGGGCTACTGGCTATATATCTCGGCAGAGAATAAATTGCACCAATAAAAAATATTAACAAAAATCGGCCCACATTCGGGGTGGTGCACCACCTCGGAAGCAGTCCAGCATAAAGCTCGGGCGTTAGTGGCTGGCTCCATAGAGGGCATTTCCGACATTAAGCTCGGCTAAACTCCTTCAAACTTCTTTGAACCAAGGTGATTTACGACACCTCGGATACAGTCCGGCGTTGGAGCTCGGATACATAGTCCGGCGTTGGAGCTCGGATACAGTCCGGCATTGGAGCTCGGATACATAGTCCGGCGTTGGAGCTCGGATACATTCCGGCGTTAGAGCTGGGAAGTGGTCCGACGTTGGTGCTCGGCTGCAAAAGATACCTCGAATGCAGTCCGGCGTTGGAGCTCGGACGCAAGAGGACGCTGCCGCCCGGGAACAATTTCAAACCCGAGGTGTGGCATAAAAATAACAAGGCATTAATAAAGGCCGGAAACTTAAAGGGGCTCCTCGGATACCCGGTGTATAAACTTGTCGAATTCATTTCGGCGATCCTCAAGATCGAAGATGAGAAGATTTGTTGAACCATTTTTCAAGACCGACGACCAAAGATGAAGAACAGTTCGGAAGAATCAAGGAGCGTCCCTAACTTGAAGACCGGTTCAGGGGGCTACTGACGGTGTCCTGGACTAGGGGGTACTCAACACGTCATCTCCCGATCTAATAGATTGGGCCGAGGACCCCCGTGGCCGTATACTCATGGGCCAGTTCGGACAACTGCCGCATACAAGGAAGATTCCACAAGACTTGGCGATCAAGACAAGGACTTCTCCCCACCGGCGTATTCGGCTAGGACTCTTGTTAACCTGGGCCTCTAGTGCATTATATAAACCAGGGCCAGGCTAGTCGATAGATCATATGTACATACAATCATACCATAGGCTAGCTTCTAGGGTTTAGCCTCTATGATCTCGTGGTAGATCAACTCTTGTACTACCCATCTCATCAATATTAATCAAGCAGGACGTAGGGTTTTACCTCCATCAAGAGGGCCTGAACTTGGGTAAAACTTCGTGTCCCCTGCCTCCTATTACCATCGATCCTAGATGCACAGTTCGGGACCCCCTACCCGAGATCCGCCGGTTTTGACACCGACAAAGGGGTTCCACATCCTTTAGTCCATGCCACTAAATTTGTTGAACTTGTCTGAAACATACTAGGTAAAAGTATTAGTCCAACAAGAGATATGTTGTCATTAATTATCAAAATCACCCAGGGAGCACTTGTGCTTTCAATCTCCCCCCTTTTTGGTAATTGATGGCAACATACATCAAAGCTTTAGATAGAGATATAGAGAATAGCAAGTAAAGCTTTGGAAAGACATGTAACAAGCATAGGCTCCCCCTACATGTATGCAATCATGTGAATATGGAATATAGAAACATGTGAGAGCATAACCATGATAGAGTAGCAATGTGTTATGTATCTTGGCTATATGCATCAGGGCAAAAGATATGAATATGGGAAATGTACCTTCATGCCCACGAGTCCTTCTTGCAAACAGTATGTACATCAGCAAGAATTTCTCATACACATGACTATGATGCATATACTTACCTTGTGGTCTTGAGTTGGCTAGGATGGGATGAGCATGCGTAAACATGGTTAGATAACACAGATGCACCCACTAGCTAGAGCAAACCTCAAGAGTACCAAGACTGGGATGACATGTAGAGTGAGTACAGAGTACCATGATAGATATTGACATGTCCCCAAAGAGAAAGATATGCAATGAATTTAATAAATTTCTTTCCCTTGGATGTCTTGCTCCCCCTGAATCTAGCATGGGATACTGGGAGAAGATAGGGAACAGAAAAGCAGAGCTCAAAGAAACAAATGAACAGAGCTAATGCAAATAAGAACATATGAACATGTCTTTCCCGCAAGAAGACATGTGGCATCTCTCCTCTTGAACATCAAGCATCTGGGATCCTTGAAGATTACTCTTTCCTGGAGTATTCCCTCCCCCTAGAGATCTCTCCCCCTAGAGATATCATTAAGCTTTGATGTGATCTCTCTCTCCCCCTTTGACATCAATTTCCAAGAAGGGTCTTCTGGAATTTGTTGTGAATGGGTTCGGTCCTTGAATCATAGTACAAAGCATTAAGGTAAATGTGATGCTTGCACAGGACAAGATTCATTGAGTGGAGCTGGATCAAGAATAAAGCAGAAATAAATGGCAAAATGTTTTTCCTGCAGTGAAATCAGTGTCACCGAGTTGTATGCTTCGGTTGCTCCGAAAATCTTCGGCTAGACCGGAGACATGAAACCGGTGGAACCGAGTTCATCACAGAGAAAAACACTTGTCACCTCAGCTCACTGGAAAAATAAGATCTCACAAAGATTTGCAATGAATTGGATGCAGCAAATGCAGAACAAAAAGCAAAGAAAAGAAACTAAAAGATCTAGATAAAGTTTTTTTGAAAGGGGAAACAAATATGCATGAGACAAATGCAAGAACACAGAAAAGAACACAAGAGAACTTCATCTAGAGTTGGGCAGTGACAAAGTCACCTATGTTAGAGTATATTGACTTAGGAGTCAAGTGAGATCGCTTGATCATAGGTCGTACTCATCGTTTAAGCTCAAAATGGGGTTACCATTTTTTGTTTAAGTATCTTGATGTATTCACATCTTGTCGAGTTGCTTTGACTCATGACTTGGAGTAAAGCTACTCTAAGATGGAATAACATACCTTGGGTGGCGGTGTTGATCTTGATCATGTAGTTGAACTTGTGTGGGTTGCTCAAGGTTGATGTAGCCCATCAAGAGTTGGGAGCACCCTTTGGATTTTGAGTTCATCTACCTACATGGGTTAGTTTTCGCAAGTAAGAGCACTTGTGTATCCAACATGACAATCATGAAACTCAACATAGAATTTGTCAAAGGATATGTTTGAAAGTTTTCGTGCTTCCTTGTCATCAACCACCATTGTGTAGAGACTTGGTGATGTAGAGAGTGCTCAAGATGTGAGTGAGTTGCAATCTCATAGAATTAGATTCATCCAAGTACCTACAAGGGTTAGATAACAGGCAAGATGCAAATTTTCAAGACATAAGATAATCACCATAGGAGAAATATTTAGTGATTAGTCGTAAGCTCAAGTCTTGCATGTATCCAATGGAGTTCCTACTCCAAGTTTGAAGCATCAATGATGTTCAATTCACCTCTTAACCTGCAAAACACTTTCTCATCAAGTAGTTTAGTGAATATATCTGCTAATTGCTTATTGGTGCGAACATGCTTAAGGTTTATGTCACCCTTAGCAACGTGATCTCGAATGAAATGATGACGAACTTCAATATGCTTAGTTCAAGAGTGTTGCACGGGATTGTGAGCAATCTTGATAGCACTTTCATTGTCACAAAGTAATGGAACAAGTTTCACATATATTCCATAATCTTTAAGAGTTTGGGTCATCCAAAGTAATTGAGCACAGCATGAACCAACGGCAATGTATTCCGCTTCAGCGGTGGATAAGGATACCGAGTTTTGTTTCTTGGAAGACCAAGACACAAGAGATCTACCAAGGAATTGACAAGTACCCGAAGTGGACTTTCTACCAACCTTGTCACCGGCATAGTCCGAGTCGGAGTAGCCAACAAGATCAAAGGAAGCCCTCTTTGGATACCAAATGCCAAAATTTGGTGTATGTATTAAGTATCTCACTATCCTCTTCACTGCCTTAAGATGACATTCCTTAGGAGCAGCTTGATATCATGCACACATGCACACACTTAGCATGATATCAGGACGTGAAGCACATAGATATAACAATGAACCAATCATAGAGCGGTAAACCTTTTGATCAACCGGTTCACCATCTTTGGTCAAATCAAGATGTCCACTAGTAGGCATGGGTGTAGTCATACCTTTGCATTCTTGCATATTGAACTTCTTGAATAAGTCCTTGGTGTACTTCGTTTGAGAGACAAAGGTTCCTTCCTTAGTTTGCTTGATTTGCAAACCAAGAAAGAATTTGAGTTCACTCATCATAGACATCTCAAACTTCTTCGACATTAGCTTCCCAAACTTTTCACTAAAATGAGGGTTAGTTGATCCAAATATAATATCATCGACATAAATTTGGCATACAAATAGTTCTCCATTAACCCTTTTAGTAAAAAGAGTAGAATCTATTTTTCCAATTTCAAAGCCTTTTTCAATAAGTAACTTGGTCAAGCATTTATACCATGCTCTAGGAGCTTGTTTAAGACCATAAAGGGCTTTGTGAAGTTTGTAGACATGATTAGATTTCTTAGGATTGACAAAGCCGGGAGGTTGCTTAACATAAACTTCCTCCTCAATTTCACCATTTAGAAAAGCGCTTTTAATGTCCATTTGGTACAAAGTGATATCATGGTGATTAGCATAAGCAAGTAAGATGCGAATGGACTCAAGTCTAGCAACGGGAGCATATGTCTCACCATAGTCCATACCTTCGACTTGTGTGTAGCCTTAGGCGATGAGACGTGCTTTGTTGCGAACCACTTGTCCATCTTCATCTTGCTTGTTGCGAAACACCCATTTGGTACCGATGATGTTGTGGTTGTTGTCGGGCTTCTCGACCAATGTCCACACTTGATTTCTCTCAAAGTTGTGTAGCTCTTCATGCATAGCGTTTATCCAGTCCGGATCCTCCAATGCTTCTTCAACCTTCATAGGTTCCAATGCTAGAGATGAATGAGTAATGTTCACAAAAGTTAGCCAAACGAGTTTTAGAGCGGAGTGATTCTCCCGGTTTTTGGATATATTGTAGATTTGCCCCACGGGATGATCTTTAGAAATTCTTCCTCGAACTCATGAAGCTTTGCTTGGGTCTTGGTTGAACATTCTTCTTCATCTTGTTCTTATTCTTGGGCCTCTTCATTGTTAGCGTTGTCGTTCTCTTGTCGTGGTGGAGAAGGAAGTTGTTGACGTTTTCGTTCTTGGTGCACTTCCTCGTTTTCTTCATCTTGGTGTGTCCCACTCGTGGATGCTTCCGTATCAACTCTTGGTTCACCTTGTCGTGAGGGTAGAAGCTTCCACTTGGACGGACGAGGTACTCTCCTTTATCTTCCGGTTGGTGACGAATCTTGCCAATAGACAAAGTTCTTGGATTGCTTTCGAGGGATCTTTGTCTCCTACATCAATTGGCAATTGCTCTACTTGCGAGCCGTTAGATTCATCAAACTTCACATCTACCGTTTCTTCAACCTTTCGGGTGAAATTGTTGTAGAGACGGTATGTGTGAGAGATTGAGCCATAACCAAGTATGAAACCTTCATGAGACTTAGGAGCAAATTTAGAACGATGATGCTTATCAAGAATGTAGCACTTTGAGCCGAATACTTGAAAGTATCCAACTTGGGGTTTGTTACCGGTGAGGAGCTCGTATGCCGTCTTACCGAGTAGCTTGTGAAGATACAAGCGATTTGTTGCATGAACAAGCTGTCTCAACCGCTTCCGCCCAAAAGTGTTTTGGCGTCTTGTACTCATCAAGCATCGTTCTTGCCATCTTGATAAGAGTTCGGTTCTTTCTCTCAATGACTCCATTTTGTTGAGGTGTGTACATAGCTGAGAACTCATGTGCAATCCCTTCTTCGTCAAGAAAGGTGTCTACATTTGCGTTCTTGAACTCCGTTCCATTGTCACTCCGAACCTTCTTGATCTTCACGTCAAATTGATTTTGGGCCTTCCTAGCAAAGTTTTTGAAGATCTTTTGGACCTGCGATTTGTCATCAAGAAAGAACACCCACATAAATCTTGAAAAATCATCAACTATGACTAGACCAAATGAGTTACCACCGAGACTCTTGTAGGCATTTGGACCAAAGAGATCCATGTGAAGTAGCTCGAGTGGTCTTCTTGTGGTCATGATGTTCTTAGCGCGATGACTTCCTCCAACTTGTTTCCCTGCTTGACAAGCACTACAAAGCCTATCCTTGTCAAATATGACATCGTTAACGCCAAGGATATGATTTCCCTTAATGAGTTTGTCAAGGTTTCGCATGCCCACATGGCCTAGCCTTCTATGCCACAACCAGCCTTTAGAAGATTTAGCAATTAAGCAAGTTCGAGGTTGAGCCTTTTTAGTGAAATCAACAATGTAAAGATCTCCTCTATGTATACCGGTAAAGACCATTTTATGATTATCTCTACGAAACACTTGGCAGTCTACTTCAGTAAATAGGACATTGAAACCGAAATCAGCAAGTCTAGATACTGAAAGTAAATTGTAGCCAAGAGATTCAACGAGCATGGCATTTTGTATGGAGCTATCATGTGAGATGGCCACCTTACCAAGGCCAACCACCTTACCCTTTGAATTATCACCAAAAGTGACATACTTTTAAGGGCCGTCGTTTCCAGCAAGCTCACGGAACATGTCTTTATCTCCGGTCATATGATCAGTACATCCACTATCAAGGACCCATTCCTTTCCTCCAGCCATGTAGCCACGAAGATTTGCCATAAGACCAAAGTGTCTCATCGCATCATCAGGATCATAGTCACTATCATCATCCTCATCATAGTATCCATGTTCAACATCATTTTGTGATTGATTAATTCCTAGAGAGGGTAATTCATTAGACAAATGATCATCACAATGGTCACCTTTATGAATTCTAATAGCTTCGGATATGATATCGCTAATTATCCCAACATATCCTATGGCACGCATGAGATTGGTAAGCTCAAATAGACAATCACCAAAGATAGGATCACTAGAATTCATCTTACTCAAAGCAACAGACTTATGGAGAATTTCGTCTAAATTTTTCAAGGAATAATCTGGAAATCGTTCCTCAAGAAATTTCCATATAGTATAGGCACAATCAAGAGTAGGCAAACTAGCAATCAAATTTTTGGGCAATCCTCTTATGATAAGATTGATGGTTCTAAGATTGCGAATCATGTCAAGATCCTCTTCGGGTGTGGGATGCAAGGGATCAATATGAGGTGCACAAGGGCTAGAAATGTACTTGTTCAAGTGATATTCATTGAAAATCTCAAGCATTTCATTTTTCCACTCATGAAAATATTCTCCATCAAGAATAGGCACTCTATGTCTAAGACTCCCCAAAGTAGACACATCCATCTTCACCCAAAGGTGTTTAAACCAAGGCAATGGAGACCAAGGCTCTGATACCAATTGAAAGGATCGAGAAGAGGTGCCTAGAGGGGGGGGGGGTGATTAGACACTAAGTACCAAAAGTTGTAGTTTTTAATTTCTTTAAGTTGAAGTGGAGTTTTGGTACAAGTTTAACAAACACAATACATATCAAGCAAGTATGCAAAGAGTATATGAGCAGCGGAAAGTAAAGCATGCAACTTGCAAGAATGTAAGGGGAAGGGTTTGGAGAATTCAAACACAACTGGAGACACGGATGTTTTTGTCGTGGTTCCGATAGGTGGTGCTATTGTACATCCACGTTGATGGAGACTTCAACCCACGGAGGGTAACAGTTGCGTGAGTCCATGGAGGGCTCCACCCACAAAGGGTCCACGAAGAACTACCTTGTCTATCCCATCATGGCCATCGCCCACGAAGGACTTGCCTCACTAGCGGTAGATCTTCATGAAGTAGGCGATCTCCTTGCCCTTACAAACTCCTTGGTTCAACTCCACAATCTTGTCGGAGGCTCCCAAGTGACACCTAGCCAATCTAGGAGACACCACTCTCCAAGAAGTAACAAATGGTGTGTTGATGATGAACTCCTTGCTCTTGTGCTTCAAATGATAGTCTCCCCAACACTCAACTCTCTCTCACAGGATATGGATTTGGTGGAAAGAAGATTTGAGTGGAAAGCAACTTGGGGAAGGCTAGAGATCAAGATTCTTATGGTGGGAATGGAATATCTTGGCCTCAACACATGAGTAGGTGGTTCTCTCTCAGAAAATGTGTATTGGAAGTGTAGGTATGTTCTGATGGCTCTCTCCATGAATGAAGAGTAGGTGGAGGGGTATATATAGCCTCCACACAAAAACTAACCGTCACACACAATTTACCAATCTCGGTGAGACCGAATTGAGAAACTCGGTCGACCGATTTAGCAAACCTAGTGACCGTTAGGATTTTCGGTGGGACCAAGATGCAACTCGGTAGGACCGATATGGTTAGGGTTAGGGCATAACGTAATCTCGGTGAGACCGATTACACAAACTCGGTGGGACCGATTGTGGTAATAAGCTAACCATAGAGTTGGTCAGGTAAACTCGGTGGGACCAATTTGCTCATTTCGGTGGGACCGAAATGTTACAAAAGGGAAATAGAGAGTTTACATTGCAATCTCGGTGGGACCGATCGCTCATCTAGGTAGGACCGAAATGTTAGGAAGGGAAACAGAGAGATTACAACCCCATCTCGGTGTGACCGAGATCCCTATCGGTGAGACCGATTTTCCTAGGGTTTGTGGTAGTGGCTATGACATCTGAACTCGGTGGCGCCGGAAAGAAAGAATCGGTGGGGCCGAGTTTGACTTTTGGTTTAGGTCATATGTGGATGTGGGTAAGGTAGTTGAGGGGTTTGGAGCATATCACTAAGCACTATGAAGCAAGAACCTCATCAAGCAACACCTCATCCCCTCTTGATAGTATTGGCTTTTCCTATAGACTCAATGTGATCTTGGATCACTAAAAATAGAAAATGTAGAGTCTTGATCTTAAAGCTTGAGCTAATCCTTTGTCCTTAGCATCTTGAAGGGGTTCCACATCCTTTAGTCCATGCCACTTAATTTGTTGAACTTGTCTGAAACATACTAGATAAAAGTATTAGTCCAACAAGAGATATGTTGTCATTAATTATCAAAATCACCCAGGGAGCACTTGTGCTTTCAATCTCCCCCTTTTTGGTAATTGATGGCAACATACATCAAAGCTTTAAATAGAGATATAGAGAATAATAAGTAAAGCTTTGGAAAGACATGTAACAAGCATAGGCTCCCCCTACATGTATGCAATCATGTGAATATGAAATATAGAAGCATGTGAGAGCATAACCATGACAGAGTAGCAATGTGTTACATGTATCTTGGCTATATGCATCAGGGTAAAAGATATGAATATGGGAAATGTACCTTCATGCACATGAGTCCTTCCTGCAAACAGTATGTACATCAGCAAGAATTTCTCATACACATGACTATGATGCATATACTTACCTTGTGGTCTTGATTGGCTAGGATGGGATGAGCATGCGTAAACATGGTTAGATAACACAGATGCACCCACTAGCTAGAGCAAACCTCAAGAGTACCAAGACTGGGATGACATGTAGAGTGAGTATAGAGTACCACGATAGATATTGACATGTCCCCAAAGAGAAAGATATGCAATGAATTTAATAAATTTCTTTCCCTTGGATGTCTTGCTCCCCCTGAATCTAGCATGGGATACTGGGAGAAGATAGGGAACAGAAAAGCAGAGCTCAAAGAAACAAATGAATAGAGCTAATGCAAATAAGCACATATGAACATGTCTTTCCCCCAAGAAGACATGTGGCATCTCTCCTCTTGAACATCAAGCATCTGGGATCCTTGAAGATTACTCTTTCCTGGAGTATTCCCTACCCCTAGAGATCTCTCCCCCTAGAGATATGATTAAGCTTTGATGTGATCTCTCTCTCCCCCTTTGACATCAATTTCCAAGAAGGGTCTTCTGGAATTTGTTGTGAATGGGTTCGGTCCTTGAATCACAGTACAAAGCATTAAGGTAAATGTGATGCTTGCACAGGACAAGATTCATTGAGTGGAGCTGGATCAAGAATAAAGTAGGAATAAACGGCAAAATGTTTTTCCTGCAGTGAAATCGGTGTCACCGAGTTGTATGCTTCGGTTGCTCCGAAAATCTTCGGCTAGACCGGTGATACGTCTCCAACGTATCTATAATTTTTGATTGCTCCATGCTACTTTATCTACTATTTTGGACTATATTGGGCTTTATTTTCCATTTTTATATTATTTTTGGGACTAACCTATTAACCGGAGGCCCAACCCAGAATTGCTGTTTTTTTGCCTATTTCAGTATTTCGAGGAAACAGAATATCAAACGGAGTCCAAACGGAATGAAACCTTCG